>NC_087204.1:82295422-82325422 GCF_015104395.2 Macrobrachium nipponense | reverse complement strand
AGAGAGAGAGAGAGAGAAATTAATAACTATATACAGTGGGACTAATTTATTAGTTGTTCATTTATTTGAGGTCCTTCATAAACCATGTTTTACAAATATAAGGGTCCAAATGGTACATTCCCAGACTAAGATTTAGGTTGTTTTTATTAGTGGATTTGTATAATTGCCGATTCCAGTAAAATTTCTTGAAACATAATCAATTAGAGCTAGCAATTACCAGAGGTATCACCCCAATTAATACAATGAGATTTTTCACTGAAAAAATGCCTGGGCGGAACAAGTGTTACCCAAATCATTGCTACCATACCGCATAAGAAGATACGATCAACATCCTTTTAATGAGTTTTCATCACTCATATTAAACGTCACATTGCTGCCGCGAAAAGGTGGAGAAAAAAAAATGAGGAAATTTAAATTTAGAACTGGTAAAAGCCCGACGTAACTTCAACTATTCGATTCCCGCTGATTGGAAACACGCATTAAGGCAAGAAATATATGGAAAACTTCGTAGAACTACCAGACACTTTGATTAGAAAAATGGACAGAAAATTAAACAAACCTTTAATCAACGACAGTGATTGGACCCCCCCCCAATAATGCTAGAAGTGATTGTGTGTGGTGAATTTTATCGAGCAAACAAATAAGTGATAATGCAGTGCGCGCATTAGGCTTTGGGCTGTCTTTCTTCATTTGTAACAAACCCTCAGCTTTATCAATAGCGACATCTTTATATAAGTTTGAAAAATACTGTGACCTACCACAAAATTTCATTTAGACATTATCAAAGGCATGACATATAGTGCTACGCAGCCTACCATGAAGATAACTTCCCCGCTCGCTACAAAAACGTTTAAAAGAATTGAAGTATGATAATCGCTTACACATTACCAAGGCTGATAAATCCAATAGTTTAGTGTTCCTTGACAAAACTGACTACATATCACGCATGCATTACTTTACTAGAGGATGAAATAACTTACAAAAAACTCGCAAAAAATCCGTTGGACCAAGTAATAAAAAAACTTTAATATCAATATCAAACAAATTCTTAAAGATAAAAAAGAACTTTTGTGTCAGTTAACTGTAAAGTGTCCCTCATTACCTATTTATATGGCCTAGTCAAAACTCATAAGGAAAACAAACCTATGCGCCCAATTATTAGTACTGTAGGATCAATTGCTTATAAACTATCTAAATATCTTCTATACTGTTGTCCCCGCTACTAGGAACTGTATCTAATTCACACATCCGGAATTCTCTTGATCTTGTGGAAAAAATTAAAAAACATTGTACTAAACCCTAGCGATATTTTTGTCAGTTTTGATGTATGTTCTTTGTTTTACAAAAGTCCCTATTGACTCTGTGCTAGAATATTTAAGTAATGAACTTGTACTGCATGAATTGCCTATGTCCGTTTAGTCACTAATTTCCTTAATTAAGTTATGTATTTGTGATTGCAGATTTATTTTTAATGGAGAATATTACCAACAAGTATTTGGTATGGCCATGGGTAACCCTTTATCACCTCTCCTTTCAAACTTATATATGGAATTTTTTTGAGAGACAACACTTCCCGAATATCACACTTCTCCCCTTAAAATGGTTACCGATATGTCGATGATATCTTAGTAGTCTTACCTGGTGGTATCGATGTAAATGATTTACTGTCTAAAGTTGGAATAATTTTAGTGCCATCCATTAAAATTCACTGTTGAAATTGAAAATAACAATGTCATCCCTTTCCTAGATGTATTAATACAGAGAGAATCTTTCCAATGCAAATTCAGTATTTATAGAAAACCCACAAATAATTTAACATATGTACATTTTTATTCTGGCCACCATCTTAATATTAAAATTTCTATTTTTTCTTCTTTGTTCCTACGCGCTTTGCGTATCACGAGTCCACAATATCTGGACCAAGAAATAGAATACATAAAAAGATAGGAAACGATCTCTGCTACCCACCTCATTTAATTGATTTATGTTATCAAAAAGCTCATAAAAAGTTTTATAATGTTGCTATTAATGAAAAAGAAATCCCTAAAAATGTTACTTAGGTTACCTTATTTTTGTGGTGGATTGAAAAACCATAAAAATCAATATTTAAATCGTTTTTAATGTTAATGTAGTGTTCTCTTATAACAACACCATTAAAGATATGCTAATAAGAATAGTCCCGTAACAAATAACATCATTTACAAAATTCCTTGTAAGGATTGCCCATCGTTTACGTTGGTCAGTATAGTAAAAATTATGTGTTCGGATTAAGCAGCATATGTATTCAGTTAGACAAAACCCAGACTTCAAATGCACTGTTTATCCATCTGAGTGAAAAATCTCATTGTATTAATTGGGGGTGATACCTCAGTAATTGCTAGATCTAATGATTATGTTTCAAGAAATTTACTGGAATCGGCAATTATACAAATCACTTATAAAATCAACCTAAATCTTAGTCTGGGAATGTACCATTTGGACCCTTATATTGTAAGATGTTTATGAAGGACCTCAAAATAAATGAACAACTAATAAATTAGTCCCACATATATATAGTTATTAATTCTCTCTCTCTCTCTCTCTTCTCTCTCTCTCTCTCCTCTCTCTCTCTGGGTTCGATATTCTCTCTCCCTCTTTCTCTTGCTCGATATATATATATATATATATATAATATATATATATATATATATATATATATATATATATATATGATATGTTTTATATTTTCTTTCGTTTTTCTTTTTCATTAATAATAATTTTTGTTTTGGTAAAATTTGTGTAAAAATTCATGATTTAAATTGTATTTATGCTCCCGTGTTGTTTTCAAAATGTACTGTTTTTCTGGAAGAATCACTTGTTTACTGCGGGTATCCTTCAAGGTGTGGCTAGCCTATGACTCCTCCTTCTCTCTGTAGAATGAAAATCGCCCTTATGGCTAATCTGGTAGTGTCAGTTTGTATATAAAGCCTTCTTTTGACTAAGGTGTTCCTTGTAAAATCAGTATGCCTCAGTAAAGGGTCCGAAAGTACTCGGCTAACTCGCTTTTTCATTTTTTTTCCTTCGTGGCAAAAAACCTTTATATATATATATATATATATTTTATATATTATATTTTTATATATATATATATATATATCTATATATATATATATATATATTATTATTATATATATATATATATATATGTTACGTATAAGCCCGGCCTTGAAGAGGCTCCGATACGGTAAAAACAGAAATAGTTGAGGGAAAACAAAGTGAATTGCTTGAACTTACCGTAAAAAGGATTTAAAGTGAACATTTACTCTAGAGGAAAGGTCGCCCATAAAGAACTCAGCTAATTACCTTACAGCTATTTATTTTTTTACAAGAGGCATGCTTAAACAGCCAAGGTTAAGTAAATGCAAAACTGGTCCCCACATGGACTAATAATACCTCTCAAGTGAATGATTGCTGACGCAAAATGAAATTCACGTAATAAAGCTGGTTTTGAAATCTTGCGGTAATGCAACACTTACGGGCGGACAGACTTGACACGTGACTCAGGGAATCTGGATGCCATGATCAGTGTGGACCTTTGTAGAAAATGTGGTGTCGGCTTTGTCTCAGGTCTGGGTTTCTTGGCGCGCCAGTAGCGCCGTTAGGCTTAAGTGTGGAAGGCTCGTGGCGGACATCATCCGAGGTCACGACTGGAGCCGACTGGGGACGAGAGCATGTGTTTTTCCTGGGTGTTGGGGATCAGCTTAACCCCCCACGAGCAGGGCAATCCTGGAAACAGAACATACAGCCAGCAGAGGGTTCACAGGAAAAAGAGCTTAAGATATAGGCCTAAGAAGTACCAGTCTGCCTACATCCTTCCCTTTGAGATACGTCCCTAAAGCTGACAAGAGTCTATTTTCCCCAACTTAGGAACTCCCTATCTCTGGCTGGCGTGTTTTGGTTTTCCCGCCTAAAATCAGCTGATATTTTGGAGGAATATGGCTGTCGTTTTACAAATCAAAATAATTACTTGAATGCTGGGTAGACGAAAGAGATCAATAAACGTAGCAATATATATATATATATATATATATATATATATATATATATATATATATATATATATATATATATATATATTATCATATATATATATATATATATATATATATATATATATATATATATATATATATATATATATATTACATGCCAAGAAACTAGGATAGTTAAATAAATTATTATCTACTCTCACTCATCTTACAAAAAAAAACTACTACTATACTTACTACATACAAAAGTTGCGAGTTTTTATTGGTTAAGTGGCGCTCGCAAGGGGAGAAAAACGCGGACAGCAGCTCATAAAACTAGAGGAACCCTACGAAGTTCCTGCTTGTTTAGGCGGCATTCTCTTGGTGATATCATAAGCTCCTCCCACTGATACTTGAAAGGTGACGTCATAAACTCCTCCCACCGCTACCTGAAAAAATCGTTGCCACATATCATTACCACTTAAAACTTCCCGTAATTTTTTTTCTCAAAATTTAAATCGTCTTTGTTTATAATTCTGTTTTCACAAGGTATTAAATTTACTACGCATTGATTTTAAATAGAGTTGATGTAAAGAATGCTCCTAAAATGCAAGTAATTCGAAATTGTTCTTCACTAACAGTTGCCAATTTAAATTTTCGATGAAAAAAAGCGCCGAGAACAGTAGGCAAGTAACTGTTATTATTTGTGACAGATAAGATTTAAAATTATAATTTTTCTTTTAAAAAACTTGAAATTGAATAATGTTATTATAAACATTTATCTTGAAAGAAAACCGGCAATTTTACGATGCTGAAATAACGTTTTTATAAGAATTGTGGTTTTTCAGATTGGCTGCGTTGGAGGGAGGTATTGTCTGCATTCGGAAGGAGAAAAATAACTTAGGCAACCTCACTGGAGAAAAAATATGGATGAGATTACGTATGTAAGCAGAGGCTATATATCATTATACCTCATATGACTCAATAACTGTAATAACTACTTATTTGCAAGACTGCGAACCCGTATAATGAAAAGATATCGAAAAATAATTGTTACAATTATGTAAGCAGTATCTGGCAACGCATCATCAGTGAGAACGAGAAGACTTATGCCCCACCCATTCATGAATATGGTTGAAGGCTTTAGCTGACGTAAGTAAGCAAATTCATTCCTTCTTTGCACAGGATGTTAAAAGATTCCTACAAACGATCCTACTTCGTGCATTAAAGATCACAATGTTGTTGGCTGTGTAATCTGGCCGAGTCGTCGGCTACCATTTATGGGCGGAGCCTAGTCCCTCTCAAACCCGCCGTACATGGCCGTTATAAATGAAATGTACAGATTCTGTAGTTTCACTTACTATGCTATTTTAACAAAATAAGGCATACTGATTTCTATAGGGGTAACTCTAGACAACAACAAAAAAAACACATATTTTGTATGTCTAAACCCCAAAAAAATCATGAATGCCAAGGACTAAAGTTGACTGTTGACCCACACACCGCCAAGCCATAGTAGGTCTTCAGCTCCTGGAAAAAGTCTCTTGGCTACAGTAGATATCGTCAAAAACGATGTTTTTCTCTCCATTGGTAAAAAAAAAAAGTACATTTTGTTCATGATTAATTATCATTTATTGTTTTATTTGTTTTGAGTCCAAAGACTACGTTTAAGTAAACAATAGCGTTGTTTTACATGTTTTACCATGAAACATAAACAATAACCTTTGGGAATTTTCTTGAAATTCAAAAATTATGCAGTAAAAATAACTATTTTTACTTGCAAATGAATGCTTCACTTAGTGATTTCAAATTTCATTACTATATTATTGTATGCAATCCACGCAGACAAGGCAGATGTGGCCTTGGCACACACAGCGTTCATGTATCTTACACGTTTATTGTGTCTTCCTGTTATCACTCCTGAGATAAGTGCACTTGTCAAACCATTCAGGGATTACTGGTGTCCGCAATACCCTGGCTGTCTTTGGACGAAAATTCCACTTGGAGCCAGACTTGCTTGTCTGTTGGCTAGTTCAAAAGTCAGCCATTGGAACACTCTTGTCATCATCTGTAACAAGGCACATTAGACGACTAGAGTACTGGGAGACTGAAGGAAAAGGAAGACTTCCTGAATTTCAATAGAATTCAAAGCTAAGAAAGCTTCCATGCATTTGCATTGAAACTGGATAGTTCCAAAGTATATCATTGAAACACTCCTGTCATCATCTTTAACAAGGAACATTATAGGACTAGAGTACTGGGAGACTGAAGGAAAAGGAAGACTTCTTGAATTTCAATAGAATTCAAAGCTAAGAAAGCTCCATGCATTTGCATTGAAACTGGAGAAAGCTTTCGGTCCATCGCTATCAAAATAGTTGTCAGATAGTCGGAAAAACAAATGTATATTTCTATCTAAATAAGGTGACAGTATTTTAGAATGAAATAACTCTGAAACGTTTGAAAACGACCTTCGTAGTCGCCTCATATCTGTTCCGGTGGCAAGATCGTTTTGCAATGTGCACCTTCTATCTCTCTCTCTCTCTCTCTCTCTCTCTCTCTCTCTCTCTCTCTGAAGAGTAGGTTTTGAATTCTAAGACGAAAATTTTGTCAGCTACCTTATTCGCGTGGATATATCTAACTTTTGTCCACCTGACATTTTTATGCCGTAAGATCGTAATAACTTTCTTTCTTGAATCATTATTCAGAACTGCAGTTTTGTCAAAATGGTTAGCCCTCCCATATATCTCCGGGCTATTTGTTGGAGCGCAAATCAAAGGAAAGTTTGCATGGATGAAAACGTTAATACGAGAAAATCGTCATGGATAATCGCTTTCACTTATTGCCACTGTTATGTCTTAAGACTAAATATAACAACATACATTAGGTTTTCACTGTAACGTTTTGGAATTTCCTTAAAAATTAAAAGGCTGAATGTATGTTAGAAGGGAAGACGCTTGAAAATACGGGTTTAACTTATAGATCATTCAACTGACCTTTGGCTCTTGTATGAAATTGACTGATGTTTACACCCATTAGATGCGTTTACTTGCAGCTTAGACTGAATGATGGGCCCATGAGAAGTAGAATATTTTTCTTTGGAAAAGTGATGTAGAAACGAATATGTTTAGTGCCGTTGTGTTGAAATCATAAACATGTGAATTTCCAGTAAACCAACGATAGGTTAGACAGGTAAGTGGAATTAAACTCATTCCTCTTTTCCAAGTGGCAAATTCCTCGTTGGACGAGTGGTTTTCGTGCTCGGCTACCAATCTGGTGGTCCTAAGTTCGATTCTCGGCGCGGCAAAAGTGGAATCAGAGGAATGTATATCTGGTGTTAGAAATTCTTTTCTCGATATAATGTGGTTCGGATCCCGCAATAAACTGTAGGTCCCGTTGCTAGGTGACCAATTGGTTCCTAGCCACATAAAAATATCTAATCCTTCGAGCCAGCCCTAGGAGAGCTCTTAATCGGCTCAGTGGTCTGGTAAAACTACGATAGACTTAACTTTTAACCAGGTGGCTAATATTCCACGATCCTTTCAACAGCACTGTACCACCAAAGACTTCTCCAACCAATAAGATGCAGAGGCAACTCAGCCTGATCCTAAAACCTGATTTTTTTTTTCTTAAGTAAGTGGAAAGGGTATGGGCAATGGGTTTTGCGACTGACACTGCTTGACTTAATCTCCCCTCGGAGTGATCAAGATCGCCGTCAAACCCCGTAAGCTCTATCCAAAATAAACGTTAGAAGCTTTAAGGGATATTGGCCACTGGGGTAATACCCGTTGCCGTATAGGAAGTCTTTTAGAGAAAACGTGGTTAAAATGTCTTTCCCATCTGGGTTCATTGCTGAGTATGTGCTTTAGAAATACAAGGAGACCTTTCTATAAAGTAAAAGTCTTTGCATCATTATAATTTTTAGGGGGAAGAAGGTTGACCTAATGCGGTGTAAAGGCTGACAGGGTATAGCGTGTGACACATTAAAGAATGTAGTTATTTAGTTTATGCAAGTAACTACCTTAGTTATATTAGAGTTTACTAGAGTTTCATTAATTTACAAATATTTTGTTAACGGCATAGATTTGATATTTCTTAAGGAAACCTTTAAATGGTTTCAAATGAATTTAAATAGTTACAAGATCTCATAATCAAATCTTTTTCATTAAATAAACCAGGTTTACGCACGGAGAGAGAGAAGAGGGTGAGGGGTGGGTCGTAAGGGAAAGAAAAAGACTGAACTTGTGTGTGTATTATATAGACGGAAAAACCATGCGTTAGAGGAAGAGAGAGAGAGAGAGAGAGAGAGTAAGAGTGAGTTACCAAGAGTTAATACTAAACTATATGAACGGGAATCTACAGAACACAGGTCACTTTATTCAAATCATCGTAAGACCAAACACCCCAAGATACTCTGTATTTGTGGCTATTCAGAATGTAGTCTTAAACAGAACTAAGGATCAAACAGAATTCAGTTAGTCTTATGTTGGTTCAGCCATTTTTCTTAATAACCAAATTCTCAGGAGACGTTATTTATTACCAACTAGGGCGCGGGAGCCTAGGACGGGGTTCTGTTGTAATAAGTAGGAAATCAATGCCTATATATCTCTTTACTAAAGTACAAGTTTTCACCATAAAAAATGATATGAAAAATGGCATAGAGAGTCTTCGTACATATGAGTTGCCCATCATTACTTTTCTTTAGTTCTGGGTTGGTAATTGTTTTTTATTTCTGCTTCTTTTGTTTAATGCAGCGGTTTTCAGTTTTAAATGACTTGTACCCTTGTGTAGAAATATACGACTTTTAACATGTGGTAGCAGTATTTGGTTAATATCATTTTAATTTCCGAAATCTCTTCGATCAACACGTAGATTAAAGAAGATAGACAAACTGTCGCTAGTTGACTAATTACCATAGGAGAGAGAGAGAGAGAGAGAGAGAGAGAGAGAGAGAGAGAGAGAGAGAGAGAGAGAAATGCATCCTGATAATGATAACTGTATTTTACTTGTGCTTCTTACGTGTTTATTACTTTAACAGATACTATGTGAATGTCTCTTTTACGGTTCTTTGTTGACCTTTTATTTCTAACTATTTATTTTTCGTCTGGTTGTTTCCAAGTATGTAGTACATACATAATAGCAATTCTTGGTAATTGTTAACAGGCCGGTTGTAAACAAGTTTAATAACAAATATGTATGTTTTAACTGGTAATTTCGAAATGCTAACTGCTGAATATTGGGAATTATATTTTCGACAAGTTTTCCTTCGAAAGAAAGGTATACAATATGTGTGTGAATTTCTTCGTAATCTCTCATTTGTAGCCGGAGTTGTCATTACACGAGACGAAACGTCCTAACCAATAAAACGTCCATCAAAATGAACTTTGGTGCTTTACTCCATCACTTACCTGATAAACAGAGGAAGACATACACACACACACACACACATATATATACATTATATATATGTATAATGTGTATATATATATAAATATATATTTTTATATATATATATACATATATATTATATATATAAAATATAAATATAGTATATATATACATATATATATATATATATATATATATATATATATATATATATATATATATATATCAGCAAAAACCACAGGGAAAATTTTTAAAAAAGAAAAGACAGGGTGCCAAGTACTTTCGTGTATTTAACACATCTTCGGGGCACAAAGTAATACAAAACGTAAAAACTAGTGAGCAAGAAAGCTCTCACAAAAACAAAGTGGGAAAGAATTATAATAAAAGTATGTACAATAAGGCCATTACAAACAGAAACAGCATTCGTCTAGATTACCCAACCACTTAACACCCCAACAAGTCAAAAGAAAGAGTAATTGCCCAATGACCCAATTACTTACAGAAGAGAAAAACACTGACTATGTCAACCAGTTCATAAAACAACTGAATTCACAATTATGAATAGTAACAATAATAACGACGCTAACAACATAGCAGTGACAGACAGTGGTTCCACTCACACACACGCACACACACACACACAGACAGTTACACATACGCTCTTAAACACACAGATACTGGCAGTCACGCATACACACACGCACATCAGTGAGCAAAGTGATGGACTCCTATGGAGGCAGGATTGAACTGGTTGACATAGTCAGTGTTTTTCTCTTCATTAAGTAATTGGGTCATTGGGCAATTGCTCTCTCTTTTTTACTTGTTGGGGTGTTAAGTGGTTGGGTAATCTAGACGAATGCTGTTTCTGTTTGTAATGGCCTTATTGTACATACATATATTATACTTCTTTTCCACTTTGTTTTTGTGAGAGCTTTCTTGCTCACTAGTTTTTACGTTTTGTATTACTTTGTGCCCCGAAGATGTGTTAAATACACGAAAGTACTTGGCACTCTGTCTTTCCTTTTTTAAAAATTTTCCCTGTGGTTTTTGCTGGTAAACAAAATCACGTGCTTACTTTTGTGATTTCATAGTGTATATATATATATATATATTATATATATATATATATATATATATATATATATATATTATATATAGATATATATTGATATAGATATATATATATATATATATATATATTATATATATATATATATATATATATATAGATGTATATATAGATATATATCTATATGGTCACCCGAATAAACACTTTCACCATAACATAATACGTTTTCAGATTCAATACCATATTCCGTTAACAGTTGAATATCTGCATATAAGTATA
The DNA here is from genome assembly GCF_015104395.2 of Macrobrachium nipponense. Taxonomy (NCBI): domain Eukaryota; kingdom Metazoa; phylum Arthropoda; class Malacostraca; order Decapoda; family Palaemonidae; genus Macrobrachium; species Macrobrachium nipponense. The sequence goes on along the minus strand of NC_087204.1, from coordinate 82,314,682 downwards.
CAACGAGAAGTTTCGGGAAGCTACTAGATTTCTTTATCAATCATTGATTATTTGTTATTATTGGTTATTGTTATATTATTATTATTGGTGAGAAAATTCCACACTGAATAATTGTAAATATATACCTAACAATACATATACAACGAGAGCTTTCTAGAAACTGCTCGATCCTCCTCATCTGTTATTATTATTATTATTATTATTATTATTATTATTATTATTATTATTATTATTATAAGAGCTTTAAAGAGCCTTATATTTTCGTATCTGTTCTTTGACCTGATTAGTCAAGTATCATCCAAATTCGCCAAGTCATTTAGAAATGTGAAAAATCAGTTAAATTCTGAAGTCCGAGGAGAGTAAAAAAAAACAAAAACAAAAAAAAGGTGCAATGAAAATCCTAATATAACCCAGGAACTTTAGCGTTAGAGACAGGGTGTTCAATCACCGGCTTCATCGAAAATTCAACAGCTGAAGATTGATTAGGCCTGTGACCGAGGTCTCTTCCATTTTGAGAAATCCTCAATGGATGGACGATTTGCATTCACTAGCAGTGACAGTGGTTCCACTCACACACACGCACACACACACACACACACCCAGACAGTTACACATACGCTCTTAAACACACAGATAGACTGGCAGACACGCATACACACACGCACATGTGTGAGCAAAGTGATGGACTCCTATGGAGGCAGGATTGAACCCGGAGCCCTACTCGATAAATACCACCCAGTTGAATAGGATAACTGAGATAGACAAAAAATTAATAATAATAATAATAATAATAATAATATAATAATAATAATATCTCTCTCTCTCTCTCTCTCGTCTCTCTATCGTTCGCAATCTTCCTCTGCTTCTCTCTTTCTTGAAGCAAGCGAGCTTCCAGACATCCTCGGGCTGGGAAGCTGAGGGTGGACTGATCTTGAAGCGGTGTCCGTCCTCGTTTATATTTGGAGTTGACAGCAGGGGGTCCGCCCCATGCTGATCTACTATTGGCTGGTGGCGGTAGGTCTCTTGCTTCAAGAAAGAGAGAGAGAGAGAGAGAGAGAGAGAGAGAGGAGAGAGAGAGAGAGAGAGAGACATATATATATATATCGTTAATGACTTTGATAACTATGGTATCATAGTTTATCTGTAAAATTCAAATAATAATAATAATAATGATAAAATGTAAATTTTCCTTTTGTTAACCTCCATCACCATCAAAAGGGCTCGTCCACATTTACGAGATTAAGGTCATATGCATACTTCAACCAAAGAATCCGATGGTATAAGGTAACAAAAACATACAATTGATAAATTCTGAAGGAAAAAAATATTTTGTTTACGTCTTCAATATTACTAGGAATGTCTAGAGCGCAAAATGCCTGACATTTCTCACTAATGAAAAAATTCCTGTCTTACCCTTCACCGATACCTCAAGTAATTGAGCTTCCTGAAAAGTAATATATAGCAAGGTCGAGTGCCAAGTGGAGGCTAGATTTTTTTCCTAGAAGAAGTTTTTGCCATTTATAAGTAACTAATATAAGAATTTTTCTCTACATTTCTATCTTTCGTTATATGAACTTTGTAAATATACGAATTCTTCACTTTGTAAATATAGGAATTCTTCACTTAAATGTAATCCACTTTTACAACGCAAATATTTTTCTTTGATATTCAAGAACAGTGTAAATGATTTACTATTGTAGTATAAAAGCGTTTACATTAAATGGACAATAGACTGAGTTCGCTGTCTTCATAGGCATAATACAGTAGGTTTGCCAGTTCTCGGGTAATATATTATGGCCTCAAACTTAAACTGATAAAACTAATGTTGGAAAAATATAAAAACACCTATTTGTTAGATATCTAATATGGTATGTATATATATATATATATATATATATATATATATATATATATATATAAATATATATATTATATTATAATATATATATAAAGCTCTATTTCCCTGTACATTTACGAACATATTTCTCAACAAAATTATATTAGATATTTTTTGTTTTCATCATCTTTGGCAGTGGCTTGGTAAGTTCATTGATATTAGTGAGTCAGCTGCTCAATCAATACTTCGGTAATCGGAAATGGCTGTGGAACTTTTTATCTTAATTTTTTTTTATTGTTCGTGTTCGTGTTTTTGACAATGCTTTCGTAAATTACGAATTATAATAACTATAATTTTTCTTGGTCAAAGATGGGACTTTTATATTCCATACCCACAGGAATGGTCTACAGAACATACAAGGAAACTCTACTCCCAGTTTTTCTTATAGTTATGATGAAAAAGGTGTTTCATTCGAAGGAAATTCTGAAATGGTTACGAAAGATATAAGCTTGATATAGCATGGCTGACGGATGCAAAGAAGAAGAAATCATAGCTTACGAAATGTAAATTTTATTCGAGATTGATCTCATCAGAAAGGACACAGATACCTTCTCAAAATACATCGGTATGAAGATCCCCCTCTCCCCCCCAACATTTTCCAGGACAGGATTAATCTCCTCTTACATCGAAGTCTTTTGGAAAAGATTTAAGCCTGTTCCTAAATTCCAATATGATAGTGTCCCGCCATTGATCTTCGGGAAACCCACCATTAATCTACGGCGTGAAAATAGTTCGCTTCAAGTCCAGTGATTTCCTAAGTCTACCAATTTTGCCTGTTTTCTCGAACGGGTTTTTGGAGTGTGTGTATTCTGCAGCAGTGGTTCCATTGACGTCAGGGTAATGGATATTCGGCCTTTACTGAGGCGCTCTATGGTTTGAATGTTGAGTCTTATCAACCATGGTTGAAAAAAGGCATTTTATAATCGTGGTAAGGAGACCTGGGATAATAAGATAGAGACAGAAAATATGTTGTACACCTAAAAGGCATGTAATCATGTTTTCAAAAGCGATATAAAATATTAACAATGTAAAGAAACTTAAATGATAAAGAGCAATTATACGTTCGAAGTATTTATTAGAAAAAAAATACAACATAAGGAGTGTTGCATATGCTATTGTTAAACAATTTAATACTAATTACGATACAATGAAAAAAGTATCCTGATAAGACATAGAAATATATGAGATACAAAAATAGGCTAAATATTAAAGGGGACGAAATGAAATAAATAGATATAATTGTTACAAGTGAATTCAGTCCACTTAATATTTCCTGGTTACTTTCAGGCAGATATCTCCATAAACCAACAGTTGTGGTGAATGCATTTATTTCCACAAGTGCATGGAAAGTGAAGTTAAACAAAATATTTATTCTGGTATTTCTCGTGGTCAATGATCTATGACATTGTACAGCTAGGTAAACAAAACGGTAGATATTTATTTTAAAATATCCGGTATCTGCTTGCTCTACTCCCCTTTGCTCCATCCATTGTAAAATCTACCTCGTATTCTTTCTTGTATCAGTACTGCCATTTTCTCAAAAAAGATTCATTCTCTCTCCCTCTCTTTTTTATTCATTTCTAGTTCTTGATGATTCTTTTCTTATATATTCAGAGTATTGACACACACATTACACATTTTATATATATATATATATATATATATATATATATATATATATATATATATATATATATATATATATATATATATATCTATATATATATATATATATATAAATACATATATATATATATATATATATATATATATATATATATACTATATATATATATATATATATATATATATATATATATATATATATATATATATATATATATATATATATATATATATATATATATATATATATACTATTACTATACTATACTATACTATACATTGCTTGTAAATCATTCCTGCCAAAATATAATGAATGAAACAAAACACATTCAGCAAAAAATTACATACTTACCTAGCATAGACAACGAAATGATAACGTATCTATATGTAGTTAGATCACTATTATTACAGACTTTTTCAAATGTGGATGAGCATAATGAAGCGCCTGTTGGCTGAAACAGTAATATTATTTCTTTGCCCCGAATGAATAGAATGATTGATTGCGGGTTATCCGGCCTGGTGACTGCTTCGAATGAATGATATGCATATCAAGTCATACAAGTGGATCTCCTGTCGCCATACCACAATTGATCGCCAAACTAATATGAAAATTGTTCCAACGAGTAAGGGCTGTGCGCACCGGATCCTATGAATTTCAATTTCGGAGCAATTGGGCGCTGTCATTCCAATTTTGGAAAGTCTATATTACAATACTGAATATGTAGCACCGACGCTTGTGTGTTAAGGTTAACACTGTACGGTACACGTCAAATGGCTTGATGAAGGGCTAACAGCGTTTGTCTAAATATTAATCGTATTGTAGGACCAAATAGATTTAGATCTTTGTTCGGCTGAATGGTTGGTAGTATTCAGGACATTGCCAATAACACTTTTTTTTATTATTATTTCTCGTGAGGTTCAGGATTTACGAGGCGCTGTATTGTATTATTATTTTATTTACTTTTATCTACATACTAATCCATCAGTTCAATTAGGTTTTCCTTTAAAAAATAATTAAGTATCAAAATTATCTACCAAGATTATTGATATTTGAATGCTATTCGTCAATTTGTCTCTCTTTGACTCAGACATGCAGTCGCACGTATGCATACACATACACACCACATGAATAGTGTTAAATACAGCATACGTTTCTGTAACGTTAGCCACTACATATTTTAAGAGAAAAATAAATTTGATACATTTTAATTACAAAAAGATAATAAAATCTATGGTCAAGTTTCAACAGACCCACGTAATAAAGGACTTTAAGAATATGTGTTTTTTTAATTACGTATTAAATACTGAGCATATTGTACGCATCATTTCAGAATAAAATTTGAGGTTATATCCTCTTAAAAAGAGATTTATCAGATATTATGTAATATTGAATCACACATTCATTTTATGACAAATAATTCACATCTTAGTCTTTGAAAATCTGGTAGATTTTAAGGTTAAAATCATAGTTGAGAGAGAGAGAGAGAGAGAGAGAGAGAGAGAGAGAGAGAGAGAGAGAGAGAGAGAGAGAGCAGAAATATTAGTAACGCCAGCTTTATAAATGACAATCGTTATAATGTAAAACCCTCCTCCATATGTTCAGAGAACTTCAGAGAAGGTTCAGCTAATACTTCAAAACTAATTCACTTTTCCAAACAGTTAAAGGAAAACAGACACAGACGCATACATACACAGACAAACACACGCATATATATATGTTTGTGTGTATATGTATGTATGTATGCATATATATATATATATATATATATATATATATATATATATATATATATATATATATAATATATATATAATATATATTATATATATATATATAATATATATATATATATATATATGTGTCTATGTATGAATATATATAATATATATATATATATAGATATATAAATATATATATATATATATATTAAATATATATAATATATATATATATATATATATATATTATTTAATATATATATATATATATATATATATATATATATATAATGGTATATTGTATTGAAGTATTAAAATTATGAAATATGCAGATTCATCATGAAATTGTCCATAGAACCATCGAGGTCCTCCTATTTTTCAGCGACAACATTTGCCCCAGATCACGTAAAAGCTAAGTGTATTACAGATTATCGTAAAGAATTTTACAATACCAAAGGCATTTGTAAATGGCGTTGTTCTGGGGGATGACCTGGATCAGTGGAACCAAAAGGGAAAGAGGATGGACTGTAAAATGTCCTTGTGGTGAGACCAGTCCATTTAATTTGCATTTTGTACGAGCTCGAGACTTACAAGAGAGATACTTTGCCATCACTTTCCTACTTATTGCAATAAAACTCCGTCCAAGGCTCCCTATCCCTAAGTCGTAATATATGACGAATCCTCACTATCTAGACTAAGACTAAGCAAGTTTCATTAAGCCTAACTGATGAATATCCCAAAAATTGCGGTTTCTTCGGTTTCTTAGTCTTAATTGAAGTTAGATGCAAGAGCCATTCATCTTGAATAATCTTGAAATATCAGTTTTTTTTCTCTCTCTCTCTCTCTCTCTCTCTCTCTCTCTCTCTCTCTCACTCACACACACACACACACACACACACACACACGCAAGTATAGAGACATGTCTGAATTATACTCACCTTTCCTGTCGTGCAATTTATATGTGCTACTGGGAAAAACTGTAGAATTCATAAAAAACAGTGACATTTATGAAAAATTAAGTGAAGAGCATCATCACTTAGTAAAATTTTATTAGTTAACTGGGAGCTTAAGATATGGACAGAAATTATCTCTTCCCCGTTTCTTGCAGAAAACTCACTTCCATTGCATCTACAATTTTCCGTAAATAAGTATCAAGAACAGCCGATAAAATACATGGAATCAAAGCTAAACGTTATACGGCAGAAAACATTTGTGAAAATGTTTACTGTGTTAGAGACTTCATTCTAAAGTAGCTTTATATCGTCTTAGAACGAAAAACTACATAATGCCTGTACTCCGTTGTTCATGCTCAACAAAGATCCCTAATAGCAAAGGCATCGTTAACAACGTTTCCTAGAAAAGGCTCTCTGCACCGTATCCGGTATTAGGACAACGCCGATATCCGTTCATGCTTTTAACGTATATTGTTGATCAAGCTTAGTATCTCACTCCAGAAGAGATTAAGTCAGGCTGCGATGGTCGAAGAGGCTCTCGCTGATGTCCCCAAAGCGTTATCAGATTCTCAAAAATAATTAGGGTTCAGCTCCCTGGTGGATGCGCCTTTCTTCCACGTAGACTGAATATGTGTCTTCCCCAGGGACTGAATACCCTCTGACAGTAGGGGTATCGGGTGCGGATAACGAAGCACCGACATTTGGTTATTGTAATAAAAGATATATTTTTAACTTTAATATAATTAGAATTCCAATTCTTAGGAAACAAGTGCCCAGCGCTTTGTCATAATAAATTTATTCTACTGAAAATAAAGTATTTAGTTTTCTAAGCCAGAGGTTATGAACTTCGTTGTCATTGGACATACAGGCTGATAATATTGGTATAATGGATCATGATCATTCCGTATAGCAAACTTTTCATGAAGGTTGAATGTCAGTGAACTCGCGTCAGCTATCTTTCTTGAGCCGTCAAACTGAATTAGTGAAAAGCCACCTGCCATTGCAAGCCCTGAGTTGTAACTCATTCATCCTTCTCTTCCCATCGACTTCCTTTTTATCCAAAGGTATACTCCTAGTAATATCGCATGCTTAATATTCCAGTCTGAAGAATTTGTCGATCCAAGATATCATCCTCGATCGCATGTCTTTGAAACTGATACATGTTTCTTATATATATTTATATATATATATATATATATATATATATATATATATATATATATATATATATAATATATATGTGTGTGTGTGTGTGTGTGTGTGTGTGTTAAACAACTACTCAGTTTACATTTAGAAGATTGTAATAAAGCTCAGATTTTAGATCGTACTTTCTGAAATAAAGGGGTGAAGATTTTGGTGTTTATACGTTCCGTTAGAGAAATAAACTTAGATTATACATGAAAGGTTTCATTAGAGTCAACGTGATCAAAAAGAAAGACGCCTTGGTGAATGTCCTCGCTTTATGAATCGTTATTTTTAATGCTCAGATTGTCTGAGGAAATTTTCTCTGCCGAAAGGATGGATCGTCTCTGGTAATGAGCTCAGACACAAACTTTTAATCTAAACATAAACTCACATACCTCTCAGCGAGAGAGAGAGAGAGAGAGAGAGAGAGAGAGAGAGAGAGAGAGAGAGAGAGAGTAAATACACAGCGATTGTATATATTCAGTCATTCATTTTCCAGAGAAAATTATGAGTGATTGTCAAAGGACAGGTAGAGAGAGGTTCGACGAGACTTATCGAATGTATTCCTTACTTGATTCATAAGTATTTAACTTTGAACAAGAAATGTCTCTTTTATCTTAAGATGAATCTGGTTCGAATTGTGGCGATTCTCATTTTGTTATCACTGGAGATTCAGCGAGCCTCCATCTCTCCATAGACCTTTATTTTTTTAGCCTGTTCTTGTTTACTAGAAGTCAAAAATCTCTCATCTCCTTTGGAATTTTTCATTTTTAAACGGGATGATTTTACCGCTGTTTCGTTTTAGAATTGGATTAAATCAAATTCGGTTTCTATAATCTAACGCCTTTGCCATTTGTCTTCGTCCTAGATGTTTTATTTTTTCTTCTCTCTCTCTCTCTCTCTCTCTCTCTCTCTCTCTCTCTCTCTCTCTCTCTCTCTCTCTCTTTCGTCTGCCATGTTAGGAAATGTCTTTCCGGCTTCGCCGATTTCTGCAATAATTCTTTTATCGGAAGGTTTCGGTGGCAATTGTTCCTTTGTTTATGTTTATTAATCTCTTCATATATTCATATTTATTTATTTGCCCATACTTTGACTATATTCGAACTTCACGTTTTCATCCAATTATGTTGATATATATGCAAATACGATTTATATTCTCGGTATATTCAATGACCATCAACCGTAAAGTAATACGAGCTCCCCTCCCTCATCATCCTTTTACTACTTCTCCCTAAACGCATATGTTACATTTAAATGTTCTATGACTTTTTTTAAATATTGGAAGAGGTTATTGAGTCAAGAGATGTTGTTCCATTACAGAATAATGAAAAAAAGTAATTGAAAAATAGTCTGCAATAAGAAATTTTATTGTAGAATTCATTTCGTTACTTAACTTGAATGAGGCCCTCAGATGTCTCCATGCATTGAAGCTCTCGGTTACCGCCGTGTTTGCGTTCCTATTCCTTTATTTCTCCTACCAATTTCCATTTCATCTCTTGTTTTGGAAGCAGGGTCAGCATTCTGAAGACCTACGTGCTCTATCGTAAATCAAAGCCTCAAGCCAGAGAGGGGGCGTTGTATTGCTGAGTAGTTCTAACTTTATTTATGAGCCAATTAATTCCTTTTCATAAAGATTTGAGAGATATTCGTCAAGGGAACTGATTGATTAGGCTTCGGCGTCGATGACCAGCGCGTGTTTAACAAAAGCAATTCAACACCACATCTGTCTTGCATTTTTGAATATATATATATATATATATATATATATATATATATATATATATATATATATATATATACGTAAATAGCCACAAGAAAGGTGAAGAATCAAAGACCAGGTACCAAGCGCTTTCGTGTATTGCGTACACTTCTTCGGGGTACACCGAAGAAAAGTGTACGCAATACACGAAAGCGCTTGGTACCTGGTCTTTGATTCTTCACCTTTCATGTGGCTATTTACGTACATATTTGTCACGTGCTGTTTGGTGACTTATTGCTGATATATATATATATATATAGATATCTATATATATATAGATATATATATAATATATATATATATATAGTATTAATATATAGACACACACACACACACACAACACACAACTACACCCACAAACAATAAATTATCTATAATAATATATATATAGATATATATATATATATAATACACCACACACACACATCAACACCACATCTATATAATATATATGATAGATAATATATATATATTATTATATATATCTATATATATATATATTTATTTGTGTATGTGTGTTATGAAAACTGACGTCGGGTGTTCTCTCTCTCTCTCCTCTCTCTCTCTCTCTCTCTCTCTCTCTCTCTCTCTCTCCTCTCTTCTTTTTCTTCCCTTCTTCCTTCTTCGGAATTTCTCTTTACCACATCTGAGGCCCACAATGATCGATTAACAGTTAACCTGATTCCCTTTTTAGGTCAACAGAGGCGTACTGGACTTTAGGGAGCCGGATCATACAGTCCCCACCAAACCGCGTTCAGAGATGAAAACTGATCCTCAACGAAGTCATCAAGAGAGAGAGAGAGAGAGAGAGAGAGAGAGGAGAGATCGAGTTTTTATTGTCCACAAATATAGCACTTGTGATCAAATTCAGCTTAAGAAAAATTCGATGGAGAAAAAACACTCGTTTCATACTGGCCTTTGATACCTAGAGAAAGAAAAAAAATAACAGCGGTAAAGGAAAACTGTATTTTAAAGGATTTGTTGAGGGTTAGACGAAAAGCCTGCAGCGAGTCTGGGAACACCACAGATTGTTTTTCTATTGTATACGTGTGTACTCTTCTCTTCAATTTATTTCTGGAGTCAGTTGGATTGTTTTTTTCTTTTGGCTTTAGGGTTTTTAACCTTTTCGTGAAAAAAAAAAAAATATTGAACGTAGGGATAGCCTGTGAAATATTACGATTGACTTTATGAGACGTATGAGTAATTATGAAAGGAAGTAATAAATAACAATGAATTCACAAATACACACACACACACACAAACATATTGATAAATATATATATATATATATATATATATATATATATATATATATATATATATATATATATATATATATATTATTTAGATAGATAGATAGATTGATGAAAATATACATAACATGTATATACGTAGTGTTCATGTATAACATACATACATACACACACACACACACACACACACACACATATATACCTAGTGTGCATGTACACATACATACATATATATATATATATATATATATATATATATATATATTATATATATATATATAGTATATATATACATATATATATAATATATATATATATATATATATATCTATATATATAGATACATACTATATTATATATCTATATTATAATAATTATATATATATATGTGTGTGTGTGTGTGTGTGGCTGTGTGTGTGTGTGTATTTATATATACTATAAATATATATAAATTTTTATACATATACTATATGTATATACGTGTGTACTTATGTGTGTACTTGTGTATACCTGCGGGCGTGTAAGTGCACGTGTTTATTGAAATGAGGATGTTATCGCATTTGTCTATTTAGTTCTCCGACTTCATATCCCTTTTATTTTGACCTCTTTACCTTATTATCGAACTACTTTAACTCCCTTTTATTCATTGTCTTAAGCTCTTAATCCCGAGTGCTTGTTTTGATACAGTAAATCTAATAAACCATTTATCATAAACAAATAAATGTAACGTAGTCACTTAAATGAACACATACTATTTTTCAGAATGTTTATGCCATTTATGTCACAATAGCTATCATCAGTTTACCACACTAGATGCATATTAAGCATGTTACATTTTGTATGTTATCTCAACATCTTGTTAACATATTTATATCCATAGTTTTTATGTGTGACTTTGAAAAGTTCCAAGTATTTTAGAATGAATTAAATAATAGGTATTATCTGCAACAAATCACAAAACCCTATGAATTAATTATTTATATATAAAATGAGAGACCTAAAAGGATTACTTGTATCTTTGATTGCCATTTCATCTTTTCCGAATGAGGAACTGGAGCTTAAGATAAGGGATGAAAAATGAATCCGTTAAATTCCTGGGTGGTTCGAATGGCCAATGGAAATGTTGCCAAGTAGACTAACTTTCTTCTGTTCTAAATGGCGGTTATATTTTATTCGGCCAATGAATAAAAAATATCCGCAACTTTGATACTTTCCCCAAAAAAATCTGTCGGTGGAGATTCTATCATGAATTACGCTGCCTTTGATGTTCTGTAAAAGTATCGTTAACCGTACACCCACAAACTTCCCTCTTATCCCTGTTTCCCCTCCTCCCCCCCACCCCCCCCCCACCACCTTTCTACCACCCCCAACCCTCTTCCAGTGCCAATGCAAAGTCCGCGAAGGACGTTCGTGGAAGGTCTTTAATTTACATTCAGAATTCTCCCGCGTGCCATGTATGTAATCCATCATTGTGAAAATAATGCCTTCACAAGAGTATTAGAGGATTGATTATCGTCGCTTTTAAGTACGAAAAACGGGTTTTCGCTTGAGGTGGCCGTGTTATTAGAAGAGGTTAACTCTATTTGCTCTCTATATTCTGTAAAGTAAGAAAAATAGGAGCAGACTATTTACTCCTGACATATAAACTGGAAGGTAAAAATACGCGCAATTCAAAAACCCATCAAAGATCACATTACTAATTCCATTTATCTTCCTTTCCATAAATAGAGTCATTTTTCGGATACAAAAAGTGAAAAACCGATTTCTTTCCAAGAACTGAAGGTTGTACCTTTCAAGCTGATTAAACATTTCCAGGTATTTTGGGAATCTTGATGTGATTGTACTTCAGACAGAATACGCAACCGCTTTAAGCAATATAGATCAGAAAAATATTGCAGTATTATATATATAATATATATATATATATATATATATATGTGTGTGTGTGTGTGTGTGTGTGTGTGTGTGTGTATGTATATATATACAAATACTCAAGCGCTGGCGTACACACACACACACAGACACACACCATGTAGCTACATACATATATATATATATATATATATATATATATATATATATATATATATATAGTATATATATATATAGTATTTCTTTTTTTGGTCACAATTATAAGACAATGATTCACCATATAAACTTCGGTTTCTAAAATACTTCTGCATTTATCCATCTTCAGAAAGATAAATCAATATGGAAATACTCATGAGTAAATTATATGGTTACCTTCCCACAAATGCAAGAATGTTTATTAAATAAGTTACGATTATATTTTAACACCCCTTATTTGACTTTTCTTTTCCATACTTCAGCCGAGCTACCGTGTTATTAATGCCACATCTCACACGATGTAAACAACAGGAATATTGTACCATGGGGGTTAATCCCCTTTCGCAATATCTTGTGTACAGCTCATCCTAACCGATAACAAAACGAATACGGACATCATGCAAAGGAGCGACGTCTGTGTGAAAGGGAATCTATGAATTTCAATTCGGTGCCAAATGACCACTCTCACGCCTTCGTTATGAGGCCTACGGTATAAGGTCGCCGTTATGAGACGCCTCGGACTCCTAATAACGTTGGCCAAAGATAATGGGAGAATTATACGGCCGACAGACGCAGAGTTTGTGGCTGGGGCAAATAGCTCTGGAGACAATGCGGAGTCCCGGTCGTCTTATCTCTCTGACCTGACCTTTGGTGAATGAATGGCAATATTTCCTGGCGTCTTCCTCTGCCTGTATTTATCATGTGTTCATTCTCTACATCAACTGAGCAGTGAAGTGAAAAATATTTTCTCTTGAAATGCATACTGCTATGGTATTGAAATTGAAAGCACTACTTGGATGGACTTTTGTTATTGAAATCTTTGTAGGTATCGTAATGTGGTATCTATACAGATATCGTATTGCATTCTTGTGACATGCATTCGCAATTATAATCTAAACTTCAGCACATGTGTACTGCTTCCTTCTGACCTAGGAAATAATAGTAATAATAATAATAATAATAATAATAATAATAATAATAATAATAATAATAATAATAATAATAACCTGGTGGAGTGATACCAAACGATCTGGCAAAGATCCTCTGGGACTATTGGTTCAGAACAGAGGGTGATACGTGCAAACAGATGAGACATAACGTTGATTGACAAAATCAAGAAGAAAGTATCACTCATTGATGTCGCAATACTATGGGACACCAGAGTTGAAGAGAAAGAAAAGTAAAAAATGAACAAGTATCAATACCTGGAGATAGAAATAAGAAGGATATGGGATATGCCAGTGGAAATTGTATCGATAATCATAGGAACACTAGGCACAATCCCAAAATCTCTGAAAAGGAATCTGGAAAAACTAGAGGCTAAAGTAGCTCCAGGACTCATGCAGAAGATTGTGATTCCAGAAACGGTGCGCATAGTAAGAAAAGTGATGGACTCCTACGGAGGCAGGATGCAACCCGGAATCCCACACTATAAATACCACCCAGTCGAATTGGAAGACTGTGAAAGACAAAAAATAAATAAATAAATAATAATAATAATAATAATAATAATAATAATAATAATAATAATAATAATAATAATAATAATAATAATAATAATATCAAGAACAAAATATTACTACTGAGCAAATGTTTCAATATCATAGAAAATGGTCTCTTAATATATGATAATGGGACAAGCCAATGAAATTTTCTTAATGAACGCTTTCTGGAAACTTTAAATCTCTATTTGAAATAGGCACCTACCATCTCTACCCATGACAGGCAGATGGCGCCCAATACGTCTTAAATATAAGAAAGTTTTTCTTAGGGACTTCTGGACAGGCAAAGTATCTGCAAAGTATGGTCAGTTTATGAGTCTTAGCAATGCAAAGTATATTCACATATACAGCCTTCTAACCGTGCAATGTATGATCAATCAAAGAACTTCTGGCTATGTAAATTATGGTTAGTTAGTGAAATGGCTGATGTCAATTCAGCAAATTCCAAACATGAATTACATTCATGAGATTTATTCAACTCGTCCATTTATGGTCTTGTTAACAATAAGCATCTCTCTTTCACTCTCTTACAGTAAAAGATAAAACAAGTATTACACGATATTAAGTCTCTCTCTCTCTCTCTCTCTCTCTCTCTCTCTCTCTCTCTCTCTCTCTCTACGACAGTTAGTCAACTAACGACAATTTATTTATCTTCTATAAGCTATGCTTAGATGGAACAGATTTTAGAAATAAAAAGAGATAATACTTACTACCACATGTTAAAAGTCGTATATTTTTATACAAGCATACAAATCCTTTAAAACTGAAAACCACTGGATAAAAAAAAAAAAAAAAAAAAACAATTACAACACAGAAATTAAGAAAAGTAATCTTGGCCAACTGAAATGCACGAAGGCGCTCAATGGCATTTTTTCATAATATTTATTATGGTGAAAACTTGAACTTTAGTGAAGAGATATATATCAATTGTTTTCCTGCTTATCACAATAGAACCCGTCTTAGTCTCCCGCGCCCTAAGGGATAATAAATAATTTCTCTTGATGGCCTGGTATTAAGCGCAATGGCTGAACTAATATAAGACTAACCGAGTTCTGTTTGATCCTCAACTCTGTTCAAGACTATATTCTGAATAGCCACAAATACAGAGTATCATCGGGTGGTTGGTCTTACGATGATTCGAGCAGAGTAACTTGATTTCTTACAGATTCCCGTAAATATTGTTTAGTATCCACTCTTGACAATTCTCTCTCTCTCTCTCTCTCTCTCTCTCTCTCTCTCTCTCTCTCTAATGCATGCTTTTTCCGCATATATAGCAATACACGCTCAAGTTCAGTCTTTTTTTTCTCTCTTTCTTTTACGACCACTCCTTTACTCTCTGTGTGTGTGAAAATCTGGTTTATTTAATGAAGAAAGACCTGACTATGAAATCTTGTAACGTTTTAAATTAAATTAAAATCATTAAATTTTTCTTTAAGAAATATCAAATGTATACCGTTACCAAAATATCTGTAAATTAATGAAACTGTAGTAAACTCGTAATATAACAAAGGTAGCTACTTGCATAAACTAAATAACTAAATTCTGTAATATTTAACACACGCCATATCCTCTCAACCTTTACTTCCCATTAAGTCAACCCCCTTCCCCCAAAAAATATAATGTCGCGAACACTTTTACTTCATAGAAAGGTCTCCTTGTATTTCTAAAGCACATACTCAACAATGAACCCAGATGGGAAAGACTTTGTAACCATCTCTTCTTTATACGGCAACGGGTATTAACCCAGTGGCCAATATTCTTTAATGCTTCTAACGTTTATTTTGGATAAAGCTTACGAGGTTTGACGGAGATCTTGATTACTCCAAGGGGAGATTATGTCAAGCAGTGTCAGTCGAAAAGCCCATTGCCCTAGTCCCGTACCATTTCCAGTTACTAAAAAGAGAGAGAGAGAGAGAGAGAGAGAGAGAGAGAGAGAGAGAGAGAGAGAAGAGACAGACAGACAGAGAGATGGAAGATGTCCCATCAGGTGTTAGGACTATGTGTAGTCGCCTCTGTTCCTTATTGATTGGAGAAGTCTTTGATGGTGAAATGGGTATTGAGAAGATCGTGGAATATTTGCTAGCTGGGAAAATGATTTATTTTAGTTTAACTAACCAAACGTTGGTTTACTGGAAACTAAAATGTCTGTTTCAATGCAACTAAAATAAACACATTCACTTCCATATAAATTTTCCAGAAAAAAAATTACACTACTTTTCACGGGTTTATCATTCAATCTAAGATGCAACTAAATGCCCCTGCTGGAAACATTTACACTCACATTATTGCCAAGTTTATACAAATGCGGAGGTCACTTGTATAAAACTGTAAGTCAAATACATAATTTCAAATACCTTCTAAACTATAGTGCCTTCAGCCTTTTACGTTTTTGGAAAATTCTGTAATGTTATACTGGAAACCGAATATATGTTATATTTACAACGTAACAGTAAGAAATGGAAGCGATTATCTATGACGGTTCTCTTACACTGACGTTTTCATTCAAAGACAATTTCGTTTGATTTACATCACAACAAAACTGCAGTTCTGAATAATGATTCATGAAATAAAAGTATTACAATCTTAGAGCACAAAAATGTCAGGAGGAAAAAGGTTAGGATTATCCCTGCAAATAAAGTAGCAGGTAAAATTTTCGTCTGAGAATTCAAATACCTGTTCTTCACACACACACACACACACACACACACACACACACACAGAGGAGGGGTGGGGCGGTGGGGGAGGGGGGTGTCTTTAGCAAAGGTCGTTTTCTATGCTGTCCCTGGAGCTACCATGTTGCCCTTGGTGTGCCTTCTTCTGATGAAGGGTGGGGGTGGGGGTGGGGGTTACAGATTCCCCAGGGAAAGCTATGAATCTGGTGTTTTCTAGTGACATAATTGTGGTCGCCAACAAAGTAATTCTGAGAATGGCTGGCAAGTATAGTTATCACAGGGCCGATAACAGGGAGACAAAATTTCTAAAGACAAGAATATCAAGTATGATGAGGCCACGTCCGCCGAGTTTCCGTGGATTGCGCACAATATTGTAGATATGAATTTTTAAATAGATAATTTATGTATTCATTTGCGAGGGAAAATAACTTTTAGAGCCAATTCATCTTTGTAGCATTTCAAGAAAAAAACCCATAAGTTTTCGTTCATTTTTTGATGGCAAAAAATGTAAAAGATGGATATTTCTTTCTTAAATGTACCCTTTTGACTCTCAAAACATTAATCTAATAACTAATGAGAATTTACTATTCATAGACAGCAATACAAAGCGTTTCTTTGCAAAAGAAGGTAATTTTTTGACAAAAGATTTTTTTTTCTTTACGCTTTTCCATACAGTATTTACCGCCTTCCAGGAGCTTGAGCCCCTAAGACTTGCATATGTATGGGTCATCAGTCAACTCTTCAAATCCAATCTCTGGCATGCCTTTTGTTTTTAATATCCATATAGTAAATTTAAGTGTTTTTGTATTTTTCCTGAGTTACCTCTAAAGTAATCGGTATGCTTTAATATTTATTTTAAATATGCTGAATTTAAATTCTAAACATGGATTTTTAATTTTTCCAAACAAGTTAAGATTTTACTCCCTAACTGTGTTAACCACGTCGAATGTTGGATTAAGAATGAAAAGGTTTGCATTGTGTGAGCCCTACACGTTCATAGGAAATAGGCTCCGGCAAACAGAAGTTAGCAAACGACTCGCCAGATAGCACCGCCAGCAACGTGTTGCCGGTCCCGCAAGATGTTGGCTATCAAGTAATGAACGATGTAGGATCGTGTGTAGACCTTTTTAACATCGTATGCAAAGAAGGAATGTATTTGTTTACTTATATCAGCTAACGTCGTCAACCAAATTCCGGAATTGGCGGGCATATGATTTCTGTCTCACCGTTTACGTGATGCAGTTAGTTGCTAGATATCGCTTACGTATGATTAACTCAATTATATTTTAGGCATATTAATTTTATGGGCATGTGCCCTTGTAAAGATGTAGATAGTTGCGTTATTGAGTCATTTGAAGTATTATGATACATATCTCAGCTTACATACGTAATAGTCCCAAAATATCTTCGCCATAAACCAGCCAACTGTCCATCCGCCTGTGGTGTTTTTGTATGGTAACACTGCGACCCGGGCTTTAGATAGTGACATTCAGCTAACATTCAAACGATTATAAAATAATATCCTATTTCGAATATTAACTGTGTAAGTCGCATACAGTAAATTATTAAAAACACTTTTCAGTTGCAAATGTACACCCAGATATCCTTTTACTTACCTAAAACTTACACATAGCGTAACTATCCTAAAGCTCCCGGGGGACGCAGTGTTACCATACAAAAACACCACACAGGCGGATGGACAGATGAAAAAAATAGAGTATAGTTTTTCTTTTTTTTTCCTTCCTTATACAGATGCTACCTTCCTCCATCGTAGCCCTTCGAGCTTCCGCGAATTCTTAAGAAATGTGCTTTTTGCATCGTAATTTTTTTTGTTTCTCTATATAATCATAAAATTATTTATTTATTTCATAGAAAGTGACAAAAACACAAAAATTATATTTTATAATCTTATTTTTCACAAAAATAACATAGTTACTTGTTCCTTGTTCTCATCGCCTTTTACGCTGAAAACATTAAACTGCAGTTTTTCCCTTAAGAAAGACCTCGAACAATTTACACTTTAAAAGACTTTCTTTACGTCAATGCTATTTGAAAATATTGTATATTGAATCTAAGACTTTGTGACAGTAGATCTATATATATACACAACGCGATTCATTTTTTAAAAAAATAACGGTAGGGCTTTGTTTGGTAGTGATATATGGCAATGATTTCTTTCATTTAATAGTGGGAGGAGTTAATGACGACATTGACAACATTCATACCGCATTACCCTGTAAATTTTTTTCTTGCTGATTGATTTGATAATGGATGGATATAAAGAAAAAAACTATTTTAATCATCTTGTTTGTTGGCATATTGGTCAGTTTTTTTATTAGCTTTAATTATTCATATTCCTTTCTACGTATCGTTACTTCGATGCATAACATAATATTTTCGTTTCTGTAAACAGTCAAGATGCTTATAAACATTTTTCTGCTTAATTTCTAAAATAAAGTAATGAATTTTCATTGAATATGGGTGAGAAAAGGGGAAAATAGTGTGCAAACATCTCCCTGTTTTATGCAATAAGATATTAATGATAGGTATATGATATAAAACACTAGAACCAAAATTTTTATAGATAATTATAAGAAACGACGACTCATATAATTTTCAAGTGTTAT
>NC_087204.1:82280422-82290422 GCF_015104395.2 Macrobrachium nipponense | reverse complement strand
AAGTCGACACCGATAAGGATTTATAACCATTTTCCTTTTTTCCCAAGTGGCCTTTGATAAATATAATCAATCAGTGCATAATGATATAATCACACACACGCACGCACGTCATTAATACATATAAAAATTTATATGTTTAATAAAATTTATTATATATAATGGTTGGTTTTCATGCATTTAGTAACATCCGATAGACTAAGGAGACATCCGTCAACTCTAGATTCTAGCAGTCTGTTTCTTTGCATTTAGATATGAAGCTATTGAAAAATGAAGACCCACTTGACTAATACTTTTTGAAAAGGCTCAGAACACTTTATTTCTTATTTTTTAGGGAAAAACCTCCGCCAATATCTAACAAACTATCAAAGCACATTCTTAGAATCACTGAAGGCTGTTAACTTTTTCTGCCAGTGCCCTCCCCTCGAAGGAAAGACAGTAAACGCCCCTCTTTTTATTGGCAAAAAATGTACATGATAATGTTTTACGTTGTTAATCGTTGTCTTATCTATTTAGAGCTTACTACTCAGGAAAGCTCTTTTAAAGCAACTCTGGTTATACCGGAACTTGAGTCACCTAAATACAGATGAATTTATCGCAGAGGTATATATCTTTTCGCATTACGACAAATTTATTCTTCGCTCTCTAATTTATCAGTGTAGTTTCGTTTCCTTAACTAATTTTCAATTTCTTATTCCCTAATTTCTGTTACTTTTAGTTACTGATTGATTCTTCGTTTGTTTTCTTTCCGCCCCTCTGCAACCTATACACAGTCTAAAGTCCAGGCTGGAGCACCAAACACTAGCCATAAACTAATGAATACATTGGCAGTCTTCAATTAACCTCGAAAGGCGCATAAAATAATATTTTTCAAAGACTACAACTTTCCCTCCATCCTCAAATTTTTCGTTTTCCCTATTAATCCCACTCCATTGAAAAGATTGAAGAGTTTTTACCATTACCGAGTAAGTGGAATATAGTGTGTGTAAAGTAGAGGTTTAACCAAAAATTTCCTCTCTACCTTGTCACTCAAGATAAAAAAATTTTCCATCCATTTTCTTTCAGGTTATCTGCGACATCGTTCAGGACGAACTTATTGCTATATTTTCTTATCACTTAATGACAGGGCCTTACATTTTAAGGTTATTTTAAGTCCGCTAGTGAAATTAATTTAATTTACAATCCATAATCCCCTCTCCATCACATCTTTTTCATCACTTACGGGCTGCTCAATGATCAAGAACCCATGTTGGCGTGAGGACAGCTAATTCAGACTCGCTAGGCGGCAGCGTTACTGTCCTTCTTATTACAGTTTTTTTTGTTTCCCCGTTATTTACTCTGTGCCTCTGAAAGGACTATGGTAAGTGTCTAAATATCTAAGTGAGTGAAATGTGGCGCGTTTACCCGACAGCGCTAGGAGTAAGTAAACGGCTTTGTTTTTTCTTCAACTTCTTTTTTTATTTCTTACCGATGAGTACTTTACGGCTCTGAAACTTGTTTTCAATCTTCTTCTTCTCTGCAGATCCTTACATTTCGTTCATATCTTCCTTGGTGAGCCTTTCATTTCATTCACGATATTATTATTTCACGTCATTGTCATCAACTCGATTAGCAAGGAAAACTCGGTTCCTTGACATAAGGGCAAAAGTAATCTAAGGAATACAAAAGTATGAAGCAGGAGGCTGTTATGAAACATGTGACAAGAGGCACTTTTTACAATACCTAGTAATGTCGATAAAGTAGCACTGTCAGATGTCTCCGTATCTTGCTAAGGTGTATACCGAAAAATTCACGAAGCCAGCTTTACTAAGCAAGTTGAATCATGCAATGAAAAACAGCTTAGTTTTAAGCGGAATGATAAGCTAATATACTCTTTAACATTTCCCACGCAATTTCCGACGGTCAAGAATTCCACCATGAAAATGAACTGGTATTCATGTCCCGGGAAAGAATCATTAATCAACCTTAACAATTGTCCTTCCTGTCATGGTGATCCATCATTATGAAAATAACGCCCTTTCAGGAGGTATGAGAATGCTGATTAATCATTGTTGCTCCATAAGTTACAAAAAACATTTTACGCGAATTCGGCAGGAAAATGAAAGTGGCAGTCCACTTCTTATTCGAAAATATATGATGTCTCGTTGCCTCCTGAAAAATATAGATATTAAGAGCAAAATATTCAGAAATGCAAATGAATACAAAACGAATAAAAAACGAAGCTCATTGATGATGTCAAATAATCCCATTGGGTAATAACTTACGAATACTTTGTGACATATAACTAGCCTATAAGAATGGGCAATGGATTAAAAGTTTTTAAATCTATCTTCATAAAGTATTACTTACCAAAGAGCATAGAGATGTTACGCCTTTCAAGATTTTATATTTATATATATATAATATATATATATATATATATATATATATATATATATGTATATATATATATATATATATATATATATATATATATATATATATATATATATATTTTTATATATATGAATAACTTGGTCACGAAATATTTTAAGACTTGATGCTATATATATAAAAAAAAGCTAATGCTACGGAGGAAAATGTAAAACGAAAGTCTCCTGAGATTCTTTCGGTCTTAACGACCCTTGATAGTAAAGGGTTGTTAAGACCGAAAGCTCTCAGGTAGTTCTCGTTTTTCCTTTCCTCGTGGCATTACCTTTTATCATATATATATACCCTTCCCAGGTTAGAGCTTTTCGTTTACAGAACAGCTGCCAGGTTTTATGGTTTATACTTCAGAAGGATTTAACTTAACGAAATTAGGAAGGAAAAATGTTCTGACAGTTACGTGAACCCCTGCCATCAATTGGATCCAGAATGAATAATCAACAATTTCCACATCTTCTCTCTCTCTCTCTCTCTCTCTCTCTCTCTCTCTCTCTCTCTCTCTCTAGTCATATTTGTGCCACTTCTTGGATAATTAAGATATTATATGAGCATCTTATGTGTATTGCCGTTAGGTCGCGGTAATAATAATAATAATAATAATAATAATAATAATAATAATAATAATAATATGGAACGGCATCTTCAACTTTAAGCTAATTTAGAAAATGTAATGGGGGTTGCGAAAGGTTAGAGGTGAATGTCATTCCCGTTGGATGGCTATACTTTTAAATTAAGGAAAGAGATCGGAATATCTCCTTGATATATATATATATATATATATATATATATATATATATATATATAATATATATATATATATATACACATGTGTGTGTGTTTACCGGTGGTACAAAAACATTGAAACTGCTAAAAAGAAATATGATAAAATAACTCTGTTGAAAATACGGGGTTCATTGAAATTAAGGAATGCATTAAGCTGTATATCTCTTATTATTATCGTAAATATTGAAAAAATTTCAGCAGATTAGTAAGTTAAAATATGACGCTAACAGTCAAGTTATGTCAGGCTAAAAGAAAGTCGACGATGCATGACTATATATTTTTCCATCTCTTTAAAATCATGACATAATAAGGCCTTGTCCAGGATTTTTTTCTCAATAGTCCGAAGCATTAATGATGAGAGTGAAAATATACTCTTAATACAGTACCTTTACTGAGAAATCATTAGTGTGGCCAAGAATTTTTTTTTTTTTTTGTCAAGAACTATGAATGATTTTCAGAAACGTGAAGGTCAGGAGAGATTCAAATAGATTTATTTCAGCATTCAAATGCGTATAACGACAGTAATAAAGAATAAAACTGGATATATCAAACCACTGGCAAAACACCTGTAACTAAACAAGTCAAAGACAGGAAAAGCCCAAGAAGTCAGAAGTAAAAACCTGAGTATGGCAGATGAAATTAGAAACCAAAAACCTTCTCCCAATGCAATCAAGGCGAGAAAGGTTAAGATTCACCTGGATGACAGGTGAGGACATGGGAATGATAAACATCTTATAAAAACTGGAATTAGAATGTTCCCACATCGAAAACTGAAACAAAAATGGTCGATACTGCACTTGCGTAGACAGTCTGGGGAAACAGGCTGACTATTGCTTGATGTTAGTAAATTGGTAGTTTGTTTGTTTTTTTTATTGATCACAGAAATGCAGTAAATGACTGAGGATTTAGAACCTGAGAATAAATTTCATTCATAAATGATAAGATGCACAGAAAGTTATCAATATTGTTCAAGGGAATGAATATTCTAGAAATATTAGATCGCCATTGGAAAGTTCGAATACTTTTGACATTTCGTTTGTTAGAGATGTCAATAAGAAAGGCTATAACCTCTGGTTCTTTGATATCTCTTCCGGGGAAATGGTGCAAATAAAATTATTTTGTAGCTACAGCAAAAAACTATTTTTTTTATGACTGTTGCAATCAAGAGATGACCATGGAAGCTGTGAGAGAGAGAGAGAGAGAGAGAGAGAGAGAGAGAGAGAGAGGAGGGAGAGAGAGAGAGAGAGAGAGAGATTGCAAATTAAATAAAGGCTATATCGACCATAAATACAAAAGGAATTCCGATACATAGCCAATCAAAGCATTTGAGAGTGCGCTGAAAATTCCCAGACTACAACAGTTTTAATAAAAGCCTTGACCTTCTCGTGATACATGAAAATTATGCGAAAGTAATACTATATCAGAATAAAAGAAAATATTCCCACTTCAATGGGGGGAATCATTTCAACACCTTTCCTCTTGCAGATATTGCCATATTAAACTTTTCATACTTATTTGGTATTTAGCAAATAACTTAATGTTTTCTTCTCACTGAATGTTCATATAACTATTTGGAAATTGAATGGTACATTTGGATGAAAAAGTGCAATTTTTGTGAAGATCTGTCTGAAGCACTTTCGAATAACCAAAGCAAACGACGTAACATTTTCGAATATAAAATAAACAATGGTATCAATGAAATAAAACACTAAAATTAAGCATAAATGTGTAAAAATAATAAAATAAATAATAAGAATATTATGCACACTGTCGCCATTTTTCCGAGGTAACAGGAGTTCAAGGAAAAAAAAAACAAAAAAATGGGAAAAACAATACGACAGTGAGCCACCGAAAATTGAATAAAGAAAAACCAGTATACAGTCAATTTATATAGAAATGACTAAACATGCCTATAACCTAAAGGACAATATACAATATTATCTTTTATAAATTATATAAAGTTCAGCTATGGCGTCTACGGTTTCGGGGAATGATAAATTAGTTGATAAAATCTGTTAAACTTACATTTTTCTCCGATTTATGACAGACCGTTAGTGTGACTCGCGCAAGATGAATAAAATGTCAGCAATTTGTGTCTTGGATGATTCATTTCATGTCCATCCAGTTCTCATTTGTAATTCCAATAGATCCTGCGTCAGAGATGCTAGAAAAAATATGAATGCCTATAGTCATAAAGTGTGCGCAATATTATTCTAATATAGTTGGATATTTATCTGTAGATATTAAGCTATTTTTTCTTAGAGAATTTTTTTAAAATTTTTAGACTCTGTAAAGAGTGCATAAAAACATCAATTGAAGGGCAAAGAAGGGCGAAGAAAAATATTATTCAAGCACGTTTTTTTCAGCATCTTTTAGCCTTACGTTTCCAAACACTGGACCGAGTATACAACAAATATTTAATAGATTCCCATCAACTATTGACACAAATTTGCCCAAATTAGTGACAGAAACTTAGTTATGAAGGTTTTTGAGCGCGTCATCACTGTAAGGAATACGCGAAGCTTGTAATTTGTCACAAACGAGGTATAGTTACTACTTAGTGCAATGTTTATCAGCATCAAGTCTCAAAGCAAGGTTCTGGATAAAAGCTTTGAGGGCCATGGGAAGAAATGGTCTTTTGTAGTAAGTCGAAGAATGAAAAGCAAAAATGTAAATAATCTTACGTGAATGCCGTAAACCGCCTTTACTGTGGCCTCGTGAAATCTACAGGATTTCCATACAAATGAAACATTATTTTCCTCACGTGAAGCTAAAAATGAATATATTATTGTAATTATTCCAAAGACCCCATCAAAAAACCATTTGAGTTTCAAAATAAACAAAACCGAAAACCAAAATCGAAGCAATCGAAGTTAGTCGACCACCTGGTTAACCATTTGAAGACGAGAGAGAAAATCTCAAGTCATCCCAACGCAAAAGGAGAAGAAAGCCAGGAGAACAAAAGGAGGAGAGGAGGTAAAAGGGAGAAGAGGATGCCAAAGAAAACAGGCCCCCCCCCCCCTTCCACCTCTATACCTCACCCACCACTCCCACCCCCACTGCGTAGCAATGCAAGCAATTCTGCTAAAACGCGCCGAACCCGATAGACCGACCGCTGTCTCTGGGTCAGGAAACAAGAAGTTCACGAAACCTTTCCTTGCCCACAAACACTCGTTATTTGCTTGCACGTATGTAATAAATATGAAATGGCGTCGGACACATATATTCACTCAATATGACAAACTCACGGTATGACCAAATTAAACATATGCACTATACAAGGAAGGAAAGAGGAGAGGAAATAATAAAATCACATACCACCCCCAAGTCAGTTTATTCCCTGTATGCCCATATTGTAAGACACTTAATAATAATAATAATAATAATAATAATAATAATAATAATAATAATAATAATAATAATAATAATAATAATATAAATAAATAAATAGATAAATAAATAAATGGAAATTCGCTCAGACAGACAACAATAAAAAGATCACTGAATCGCTGTATCCCGGAAGTAAAAAAATGAACTTACGTAAATTCACTTTCTCTCATCCCAGCCACGTTGCGAGGCCTTATCACCTGCTATATACACTAAGAATTAACACATCACCGTATAGTTATAGTATACCATAAATCCTATATACACCCCTGCTACGCCTAAACATTACCATTGTCAATCAATACTGAGTCCAAAGTATGTCACGTCACCCATCTCTCTGCTCGCATGAGTCACCAGTCAAGGGTGCCAACCTACCCGATAAACTTACCCATTGAAGCCTATTTTAAATACCCAGACCCATCTCTCTGAAAGTGTCTTTACCTGTTTACGCCGCCACCACTATCATTCCTCTCCCGACTTCTTCTACCATCAAATTTCTAACCTTAAAGCACAAGAAACAACCTACCTTCATAGTCACCATCGTTACCCCTGTTCATCGAAGTCTTCAGGTGAATAGTTTTGTGTCCCCTTTTATTCTCCTATTCTCATGTCATAGTTAAAATTAAAACTAAGGCTAGACGAAATTCACGTTCTACCAAAATACCAATTTATTCCCAAACTTATTATGACGAAAAAGAAAATTAAAGGAGAGAAGGGAAAAGACTGTCCTTAACTTCTAGCAAATAGGTAAATGAAAAATCCATCTCTCAGACAGGCAAATACATTCTGACACTACTCATTTTAGTAATAAAAAAAATAATGTCAAAAGTCTGTCATGGCCGAATTCATAGATATATTTAAAAAACTCCCTTATCATGTGACCCACAACAAATCTATCTGAGAAAAAACCAAAAGTCACTTTTAAAAAACAGCATACAGACATAAAGATATAAATGCATAAAAGGGAGAACTCATCACCCAACACATCCCACATATGGTAAAAAAAAAAAAAACAGACAATTCACAATGAAAAATATTCAATAATAAAATCTCAAATAAAACTGACGATTACACAATGCCCTCAGTTTCCAATCGGGCATTTTAAAATGAAAAGATCACACATTCACCTCTACAGGCAATCTAGCGCCCTCCCCCCCACCCCACCCAAGGCAGAACGTTCACCAATTCAAGTTACTGCCAGAATAATCCTTTTGTACTCGGGGGTCAATACATGACCATTAATGAGCCCCTTAGAGGCTACCCATCGAATATGCCCAATGTTTCTGGAATATTGTTTCGGGCAAACTCCCTGTAACGTAGAAGTCCCGTGACATGATCCAGGTCAACAGGGTCAACGCTCGCGGTTACATGAGCTATGTAAATTTCCAAGACCAATATACCTTTCCGTTCTTCACGAGATCTACAGTTTACACAAAACAACCTGGTATGCTCTGACAAGTGTTCATCTCTCCTCGAGGTTTCTTAAACACGCCACACTGTTGACATTGCCTCAAGTATCATACGACATAATTACAATGCTCCATATATTATTTACTAATTGTTCTATAGGAGCTGTCAACATATTTGGTGCCCTCACTTTCAGTGAAAAGACATTTGCCTAGGAGGGAGAGTTTATGACGCGATTTTTAATGCCTAAATGGAATTTAATTATGCGGGCATTTGCAACTTGCATTATGTTTTAGGGGAATCAAAAGTACTACTAGGACGCATAGTGGTTATATTGGTTATAAAGCACTTTAATTACTAAAGAATATGATATACGCCAAGAAGAAATTATAAAATAAGAATAAAATGGTAAAAGTTTATATATTCAAAGAGGCAATGGTAAATAGTTATGATGTTTAGTAAGAAGAGAAGTCCATTCCTGTATATATATATATATATATATATATATATATATATATAGTATATATATATATATATATATATGTGTGTGTGTGTGTGTGTGTGTGTGTGTATGTATGTATGTATAACATATACAGACGCACGCACACATAGACCACATAAATGATTATATATAAATGCATATATACACACACACACACACACACATATATATATATATATATATATATATATATATATATATATATATATATATACGCATATGTGTGCTTGCGTTTGCGCAATTGTGTGTGCGCGCACGCGTGCGCGGAATTAAGCAACAGAAGAGTAAGTAAAACGAGAAGTAGGCGTTCGTCCATATCATACCTGGAGAAAAATTGCATTGGAATCCTGTCATAGTTTTTTGACAAACATCTATGTCTTCACTGTAATGGTTCGAAAGGGCGGATGCTAACGTATTACTCTGAAAGGGGAATGAAAGAGTCTCTTTAAATTTTACCGAGATGAGACAGACAAACAGACTTTTCAGACAATCAGGCAGAGTGAAAACATTAAATGTTTTGGTTTTTTGTTGGTCGTCGAGTTAAAAACTATTTTCGTTTAAATTTTTTTTTGCAATCGGCAGGGGGGTGAATAATTGCTTTATTATACAGCTAATGTATGTGCAATGTTTACCGTTCTTTATACAAATTGTATCCTTCATTATAGCAATTGACATTTCAAAAATAATTGTTTCCCTCGAATTACCATGTCGATTTTAAATGTTTTGACAATTGGACGTACCGTTCTCTTCGATAGAATTTAATCATTATATTTAAAGCTGTTGTTTTGGTCACGAAAACGCAATGAAATTATATCAATTGAAGTTTATCTATGCATTGCTATGTAGCCGTTAGATGATTTGCATGATATCCCAAACGGCAACTTATTTTTTGAACTGGCATTGTAAATGACAAAAAGAAAAAAAAAATCACGAGCATAGAAGAAAAACGTTTGAGCAAAAAAAGGTTTTCCAACGCACAAGCATTTTTGTGTCTGTGTGTGTTTTTTTCATGCATCGTACACTGTGCAATATTGTCGCCTAATAGCAAAGCGAACATGCTTTGAGAGACAATGACGTATGCATTAATTAACGTAGCAATATGGACCTGCTAATAGTTACAATTCAGAATCAAAAGGTTGTTTATTTCCCTCTGCCATGGCTTTCAAACCCATCATTTTTTTTTCCCGATCGAGTTTCAATTTTCATCTTTTACATCATTTTAAACTATAAATTTTCGAATGGCAATCGTTTGCCATGCCTTACCTCGGTCTAACCCTAAATCATGAATAATATTTGTTGCCTTTCTCTGAAGAGATTGAAATTCAAACAAGATTTTTTAAAAGCAAATTTTACACATTTTTAATCCAGACACGTTTGTCCTCGATATTCTGCACATCTTTACGTTGTATATTATTAATTTTTTGTATTCTTCTCTTTTCAGTTCCGTTAACGGCTATAGATAAAATGAAATTAACAGATGAAGGTAACCTTGCAATT
>NC_087204.1:82257922-82272922 GCF_015104395.2 Macrobrachium nipponense | reverse complement strand
ATAACTTCAAGAAACAAACCGAACGCGTCTTGCAGCATCGGATCTTTCAAGGGCTCGAATCATCGAAAACAACGCGCACGGGGAAACTGAAGCCGAAACCAGGTCATCCGCTAAATAAAGAAGAAGGAGGACCAAGGCCGTGTGTCGTTATCGGAACACCGTGACTTCCCACAAAAAAAGCCGAAAAGGCAATCTAAGTACAACTTTTTTATTCATTTGGAGTAACTTTGAGGTGTTTTCCTTTACAGGTCGAATTTTTCGTTATTCCTGTGGCTGAAGTTACGAGACATTCTTTAATCTTACTTTTTTTACAGATTTAGTTTTATCTACATCATTGAGATTTCGCTACTGCGAGTTTTTATCTTTGAGTGTCTGTTTCCAGAAGTTCAACTGAAAATATCATAATCATATACTATGTTAATTTTTATCATTTTTGGGTGATTATTAATCCTTACGTAACAAATCATATTAAACAGTGAATATGCGTTTACGCAGTGGACGTCTGTATTAATACATGATGCATGGATAGGGTCGTTAAGCACCGTAGTGATTAGGTAAAACACACAAAAAACAAGTGGTGGGGAACACTCCGTACAAAAAATCTATATAAATTATTAGAGTAACACTATTTTCGGGTCATGACAATAAAATGCTCCTTTGCAAGTCCCGATCGCAGTTTTAGCCTTGAGTTTTTTTTTGAGTTATATAAAAAATATCGAACCTCAATGACTCAACTTGTTAACTTTAAAAATATGGCTGATTGCAAGGAAGTAACATGTCTGTAAAACTTTCACCAGGCTAAATTCGCTGACCAGGATCCCTCACTATTTCAATTTTAGGCAAAGAATGAAGTACAACAGTAATATTGTATGCAGTAGTTGATAACTTGTCTTATTAGTAATCGCTCAGTTTCCTAATAGTTTCGTCAATCATTGCTTTATACGTAACCAGCACATAATGCTAAAACACACAATACAAAGTTTGCCGATGGTAATAAAGAGAAGGATCCTAATTATTTTTACAAAAAGAATAGAACAGTAGCCCGTTCAGAAATCAAACAAGCGAAACTCGGTGACTGTGTCACCTAGTCAAGCGGTCCAAGGTCAGTCAAAAAAAAAAAAAACTGCCGAAGTGTTCAAAGCAATAGCAAATTCCCACACAATATGCGACTCTAGCAGTAGTGGGGGAAAAGCGATGTTGGTTCATACCATGCCAATACCTTTTTGAATTAAAAAAGGAATTTTCGTATGAAATCACACGACAGCATCAAGTAATCACCAGAGCAGGTTCTCGTTTCTTTTTAATACATAAGTATTATAAGTAGTGGTGGATTTAAGCCCGACTGTACGCGCCGTAAAAAAAATTAGAATATCTTGTTTTATTTCTTTAGTACATGTAATATCTTGTATTTACGGACTCACCGCTGTTGTTCGAACTTCCCTAAAGAGAAGTCCGGATAACCGAGCGTTTACAGATGCCTCTATAGTTATAAAAAACGTTGATCTGTATGTAGTGTAATTGTAAGATCCATCTAGGGGTATACAAAATATTTATCTTACATCCTGCAAAAAAAAATAAGCGTGTTTATCAAAGGAAATCCTATAAACCTCAAACATATTAAAAATCCGTTGAACAAAAATGAGGGGGACGTTTAATCAAATAATAACTTATATAAAAGCAAACCAAAATCATTTGTCTCATAAATCGTAACCATTGTTCAAATGCCACCCAACAGAATTCTCCCACAACCGCAGTCCGCACTTTTGCACGCAAATTCTCGAGAAGCATGCACCCTCGAATGTCTTAAGTGCGTGTAAAAAGACTTTGCTGGGAAATGAAATTTTAATCCTTCCCGACACTCTGAAAAATATAACGATTTCCGCGAACAAAGCCTAGACACGGTTGACACAGCAACAAGTTAATCTAGTGATCCACAAACGTATACATATTCGTGGATACGGAAGTTATGAACTACATCCGCATTTTTTTTATTGTTGCTCTTAACTTTTAATCCCGCCCAATCAGTCGTGGGGATGAATCTCTCTGTTAATCTATCTAAAGTAACTATCCGTAAAGTCATTCAAGCAGAGGTGATTCAGCATGTTTTTTTTATCTTTTGCCTGAATACCCAGGAAGTTTCTCCACTGGCGAGTGATCTCTGGGAGAAAAAAAAACGGATGTAATTTACACAAAACACGGTCTAAGGACAAACATAAAGCTATTTACGTACCTTCGTATAGATTCTCAATGAAAATTTTAAAATAGAGATAAATGACGAAGTTGAAAAATGTTAGTAATAGGAGTCATTAGGAAATCAAAATAAGCCCATATAATTTTTCCCTCAAATGTCATGCCATAAAAGATCGGACTTGGCGTATCTGCGCAGATTACGGTCGCTTAAACAAGGAAACGACTCCCGATAGTTTCCAGTGCCATGTACCGATGACATCTTATCTCTGTTAGGTTAGAATAAATTTTTCACCAGCTTGGACTTACTTTAAAAGCTTTTACCAGATACCATTACCTAAATGATTTGTACCTCATACACCGTTTTCAGCACACTCAGGGGACATTATCAATTTTTACGTATGCCTCCGGCTTACGTTTGCGCCCCAATTACATATAGTGTTTGGAGACTTTTTAAGGGATACCCTACATGCCTATTGGGTTGGTCTTATAATCTTTTCTAATACCCTAGAAGTACATTCACATAAACTAGAGCTAGTGCTACAGAGACAAAGACAATAATCTCAGAGTAAAATATCTAAATGTGAGTTTTTAAAAAACCGAACATGTTTTATCTAGGTTTTATGTGTCTAGTCAAGGTCTTAAAGTAGTCCATGGTAAGGTTGCCGGCTATTCATAACTTTCCGGTACTTATGAACGTAAAAGGGGGATACAGCACTTTTGCGCTGTAGTGGGTATTACAGTTGTATGTAAATATGTAACTCTTTCAAACATGACAGCTCCTTTAACAGATCTTACGAAGAAGAGCGTAGATTTATTAAGGTCTAAAAAGCATCAACAGGCGTTCGATATCTTAAAAGCGGAATAATGCAGCTCACCTAACTTAAAAATCCCTGATTTAAATAAGGAATTTTTTTTATTGCAACAGACGCCTCAGACCAAGGGGTAAGAGGGATACTACTTCAGCAATATGATAAACAGTTCTTTCCTATAGCTTTTTATTCACGTAAACTAAAGCCCTCTGAAAGTAAATATGCAGTAATAAGCAAGGAAGGGCTAGGTATCTTTAACTCACTAGTACATTTTAAGTTCATAATCTATGGCTATCCTGATAAAGTTCCTTACTGAACATGAGTCCTTTACCGAGTTTTTTCAAAGGCTTTAATCACAGTCCCAAAAGGAACTCGTGACAAATGATCATTCAGGTCTTTGAAGCCAAGATAAGATATCTACCTGGGAAAGCAATTATCATAGCTGACGCATTATCCCGCAATCCCGCACCATACAGCAAAGAACCATTAATTGGACTAAAAAGATATAGAAACATCCGAGCCTATTGTTAAAACCGTATCTAAACAGAAATTCCTTAACCCAAGAGATCGCGACCATTGAATATCTGGTTGGAGCGCAGAACTGTTACAACTGAACAAAGCAAGTGTCAACAGTGATAAGCAAAACAATAAACACCAAACAATAAACACTTCGAAACGGAACAGGGTCAGCGCTAAGCAAACCAATAACACTTCGAGCAGAAACCCTAAAGCAAAAATATATTTAAAGTATGTGTATCAGAATAATGTAATCAAATGTAATATTATATGTAGGTCCGTGACGAGGAAAACCCGAAGAACACAGCAGATGACTAACGACCAGGTAGCATAATAATCTCTTTCATACCAATCGTCATAAACTGGTTGCATTCCGTCATCCAGGGTTCCCTACTATGTCACAGAAAGCCAAATCACTGTTTTACTGGCCTACAATGCTTACAGATATAAAAAGCACATCACTAATTGTAACACGTGTCATGAAAACAAGGATACACTAAGTAGACACCTGTCAGTTTAAGGGCCTATCCTGTGCCAAATCAATCCTTGAAAGAATATACGTAGAATTATTAACAGAATTACGAGTCTGACAGAGGGAATAACACTTCTTAGTGTTAATAGTTTCTTGACACGTTATATAGAATTAATAGCACTAAAACAACACCGCAATTGAGTGTTCGTTACGAATATTTATGAGTGCTAAATCAGTAAATATGGAATTCACACATAATAATCTGTGACTCGGGTGGTGTAAATCAATAATAATCTCCTTAACACGTTGTGTGAATTCCTTTCCATTAAAAAAACCATAATATATTTTATCACCCAGAGTCAATCGGTTTGGTAGAATAACGGATAATTAAATAGGAAGTGTCAATGTCTTACGAGTTTACAACTCGTGATATTGGATCCGAACTGGATTATAGCGGTTCTCGCGGTTTTAAATACCTTTATCATTTATATCCTGTATCTATAGAATTGATGCCGCAAGTAGCCTTATACGGTACGCCGCTAGAACATTTTTCCACATATTCAAGCCAACCATTTAATTTATCAAATATATATAAAAAAATATAAATAATAAATATAAAAAAAATAAGATAAATATGGATACAAGTGGAGTCAATATAATACACTCCGTAAGAAGTCGGAAGGGTTACAAATTATAATAAAAAAGGAATCACGATAAAATCAATAAGCAAAACGTAACCATAGATAATTAAATATCCAAATATATATGCGTAAAGATTTTGAACTCTAACTTAACGCTTTAGTAATGACAAATAAGCTAAAAGTTCAAACACATATCCAAAATCTACTGACATGTCTGTCCCGCGTATTTATATTCGTAGTCAATGAAAAAAAAAAAATTAATTAAATAAATAAATAAATAAATAAATAATATAAATAAAATAAATAAAATAAAATAAAAGAGATTTTAAAGTCAGGAAGTCTAGAAGTGAAAATGTTATCTATGAAATAATCCTATATGAATCTTATACAGGGCTAATAATATATATAGAATTTGTATGGAAACCTTTTTCATATAGTTTGAATAAGGAATATTTAATTTAACATAATTACAATTATGCAGATTTCCAACATGAAACTAATATATTGTTCAATTTTGGTACTGTTTTTTTTTTTTCAGACATTCTTTTCGTGTGGGTCGAGTATTAAAAGATAATAAATTTATCCTAAAGTCGTATTTATTACAGCAAGTAACGTAACTCTTAGCTGGCTGAGAGCAATCTCCTGCCAAGTGACGACGTCATCATTGCCGTATCAGTATTTGTTCCTTTTAACCACAATAATCTGCTTACACAGCTTCATCTCGCGCTTGCAAAAGCGATTGACTGGAGAAAGGAATGCTTAGCCCGAACTTCTCATGGGCAAGGCAGACTGTCTATCGTATGCGCAATGCAACTTGCAATCATTTTAAAATTAATAAACAAAATAAGGAAATAGAATTTCTATAACATCAAAATGAATTAATTTTTTCTGAACCTCATAGACATTTAGAAGTATCACGATATGGATATGGATTATTTACTTGCAACATTAGCTTATTACAATCCAAGTAAACATTCATGGGAAAATGTCACATTTTCTTGAAAAACCCCAAAGTTTATTTAGAAAATTAGTTACATAGTGGGTTTTTTTTCGTTGCATCTCCTACCTATTAATAATGTTTTTAAAATTAACCTCAGAGGATGCGCGCGGGAAACTTGAATATGAAACTTTTGTTGGGGCACATAGGATCAGATTTTATCACAACTTAATTTCAGTTAGCGTAGAGAAATACAGAATCATGATTAATCTTCTCTTTGACTCTTATGTTGCCTGGCAATCTTACAATTAGCTCCGTTTCCACTTCTTTGTCTAGTAACTTACTACCAGTAATATCGAATTTTCTTTGAGATTCGTATGATATCTATTTATTTTTTATAATTATGGATATTTTTACAAGTCATCATAGACCTGGATAGGTTCACTCATTGTTAATGCCATGGATAAAAAAGTTTGTACAGCGGATTCTTTTGAATTCCAAAATATCAGCGAATTCATGTGGGTTACGTCTGGTCTAAATGGCTCTCTCCCTCCCGTAATTTGGATGTTGTCTGAATTTACTTTGCCCTTGTGACAAGTATAATTATTAACTTGCAGGCTGATTAATGGAACCTGGTTACAGTATCCTGCAGTACGAGAGTTTCACTCGCAACTTCAAAAAATCGTTCGTCCGCAGCGGACGACTACAGTCAAGTAACAACCGCCTACAATGTGAAAGGAATTTCATGGACTTCTTCGACCGACAACCGTATCTCGTCGTTAATCTCGACCGACACCGTATCTCGTCGTTAATCTCGTTTTAATTGCGGAATGCTCCGGCGGGTGTCGGAATCGACTACGAATGGGACATACTTCCGACAATTACGACCCGAAGGATATTCAACTCTACTTTGCTGGCGAAGGACTCGTGCTGGGATGTTTTTTTTTTTATTCATCGCGAACGTAATCGTGTAGCTTAGGATGCAGAGAATAAGTATGAGTGCAAAATATACGTTGGTCCCGCCCAGGCAAATTTTCCCCTTGTTTTAACCCTGTGAAATAGGCCGTTTCATTGGGCTATAGGTGGTTGTCTGGAACTGTGTAATGGACGAAAAGTTGTTCGAACGCTAGTTAAAAGTGAAGTAGTCTAACCTCGGTCATGTATCCTATATATATAAAGTATCATGTATCCTATATATAAATGATCATAAATAACAGAATCGAAATATATTTTTTGCGTGTACGCACTAGGAATCTAAATATAAATGATCATAATAACGGAATCGAAATATATCTTTGCGTGTACGCAATAGGAATCTATTTCACGTGCACATATATTAATCATAATTATATGAATCCATATACATATGTATAAAACATTCAGGTAGCCTATAATCAATCTGTTACCTTTCATCTTACCAATATCTGCAGTTATATATGATTAGTATATGGATTAATGAATCAGATATACTATTTAGCATAAAAATCAACGAATCAATCAGCATAAACATTAATAACTTTATCAATTCATATATGAAATTTTTTATCAGTTAAAATATGATTTTTATCATGATAATCTTCATTCTATGCAATTGTCAGAGTACTTTAGTATTTTCTGTAGCATATGTATCTTAATGAAATGAAGTGAAAAACTGTATCATTATATATCACGTGATCACTATTATTTACCAATATCATTGTTTTATATTTTATTACTTGAATCATTCATGTACACCATGAATTTTTTATTTACTTATATATATATATATATATATATATATATATATATATATATATATATATATATATATATATATATATATATATATATATTCACATGTGTCTGTATCACACTCCTATAAGTCAAATGCAAGTCAAGTTTGAGTAATATTCAGTGGTTGTTTTGGTAGCTGACCGAGCTGATGTAAGTGTTTACATAATAAAAATATGGAATGTTAGTCCATATATATAAATTATTGCTTGCAGGAATGTGATCAGACTAGAGACGCTAAAGATGACGTATACAATAAGTATGTAGGCTAAGATAACATGCCGTCACCTGTGGTCATTCATTTGTTTTGTTTTGAAACAGTCCAAGCTCCCTGCTTGAGACAACTACCCCGCCTATAATTCAAACGGCCTACGTGATCTGTAGCGTGTCTCATTTTGATTTGTGTGTTCGTATGAAACTATGTCATTTGTATATATGTTCATATGTTCGAACTACTGTCTGTTCCTTCATAACTTGTAACAGAATGTAGAACAGAGCAGAACAGAGTTAGCTATCGTCATTAGAAGACCTGTACCTCTTTACCTAAGCTTTATCATGTAGAGGAATAGGATTAGCCATCATCATTGGCAGAACGATCAAGCTATCGTTATTAGAAGACTTGTACGATCATATCTGATCTTCAGCATGTAAAACTTCAGAAGAATATATAATTTTTTATACTTCGTGTTTTCTACAAGAACCTCCTCACCGAACCATGAGTTTACACATCGTCGTAATAACCAACAGATAATACCGACTTCGTAAGTGATCTACAAACCCCCAGACACTCCATTGAAGATGGAAGTGCAATACCAACCGACTTAGCGTAAGATTATCGCTAGTCTAACATTACCTCATAGGCGCCTTATCATACAAGGCACAAGCCCTAATATATGTATATATATATATATACACACACACACACACACACACATATATATATATATATATATATATATATATATATGTGTGTGTGTGTGTGTGTGTGTGTGTGTGTGTGTGTGTGTAAGTATGTATATTTACATTTATTTTACATTCATATAGCGAAAGACTGATAAGAAGATATTTCATGCGAATACATTATCTATCTGAGAAGCATGAGGATCCGATGAAATATATCTCTCCATAATGACGCTTTCCTTTCGAGCAGAACAAAAGAGTTTTGACCACAAAGCTATATTACTTCTTAATAGCCAAAGTATTGAACCATGAATGTCACTAGATTGCAGTACGAGAAGTTAATGGCTTTTCTGCAGTTTTTGATGATATATCATATATTCTGCTGAAATTCCACTATTCATTATTATTCTCGTATTTATGCCTGTGTGCTTGGTGCATATGCGAAGTATGTAAGAGTGGGGTTTTACGTTCTGTGTGGAAATTAAGAAAGCAAAATGGACATTCATGTCTCTCTCATAAATGTAAATGTAATATACAATAAATACATCAGTAATTAAAATTAAATTTGCGTTGCATTCAATATGCATTCAATTTATCTTATCCCTGTTTTTTTTAACTTACAGGATTATGCCTTGCAAAGCATATGCAATTTTTCATCTTTCTCCGATTCCCCTTTCCCCACCACACACCTAAAGGAAACGAAAAAGAACGAAGAGGACGTCTGACCCCTATTGTAAGATATAAAAAAATAAGGAAATCCTATCAAGTCCCTAGTCGACGGCAACTCTGTACTTATTTTTGCTTGCGCGAGGTGAATGCAATCCTCATCATGTGTTCTTTCAGAATAGGAATGCTTTCGAGTGCAGCAACTATCACGAGGTAAATTGAAATGATTGGGGAAAATGAATAAATGCGAGGACATTTTTTTTTCTTTTTTTTTTTAGAATAGCCAGATCCCCTGAAGGCGGCTTCAGTGCTGTTTGGAAAACAACTTTATCGGAAGTTGA
Source organism: Macrobrachium nipponense (assembly GCF_015104395.2). Lineage (NCBI taxonomy): Eukaryota > Metazoa > Arthropoda > Malacostraca > Decapoda > Palaemonidae > Macrobrachium > Macrobrachium nipponense. The sequence goes on along the minus strand of NC_087204.1, from coordinate 82,263,680 downwards.
AACCATTTTATTATCCTGTTCTCACAGAAAGCAAATTCATTACATATTAAATCCCAGATTATCTGTGCATATTTCAACTAATCAAGCGAACGTTTCAATAGTCGCAAGACCTTGGTCGAATTCCCGTCATTTGAAAATTATTCAGCTCTGTGCCGAAACACTAACCTACTTCTTCAGGGCCATCCAAGCCATGTGCCACAAGATCTTGTCTTTTCTATAACATGAAAACGTAAATCTTGTCCCGGCTTGCTAGACACACGAAAGTATGCAGTTGTAACAATGTTTTCAATGCGTCTCAAGTAGGGAGGGGAAGCCCCCTTAAAGAGATGCTTCTATTGTCTACAGTATTGCAGCTATTGACCTAATAGAGATATTTTCTAGAAAGCTTTGTTATTGGTGTATCAATGATCCTAATCATGAGAAGCTGTTAGCAATTTAGGATAGTAAAAACATGACCTAAAAGAAAAAGAACAAAGGGGGCCTTTTACCCCATGGGTGGGGTAGAAGCCCTGAGTGGGGGCTTTTTGCCCCATACCTAAGATATTGTGGTACTTAATGAAAAACAAGTTAAATTGAAAAATAGGCGTATATTTTTGCTAAATATAAAAAGTTCAACCTTCCACACAAAATTATTCAACAATAACGTTGAAAAATATACAGTCATTAATCTTAGAATTCTTAGTTTACTTGTAAAACTTAGAGACGTTTTGGTATTCATAGGAACTGAAATTAGCAAAATTGTAAAATAAATTGACGCTTCCTCTACATAACAGCTGTAATTACAACAATTAAAAATAAATTTGATTTCTGTATATAGCACCAAGAATAACACAAATAAAAGTAATAAAGGATAAATATTACATAAGAACAAGAATAACACAAGTAAAAAAGGTAGACTAATTTTCTTTACATTACTCCCATTCTCTCTGTCTAAAGTTCTGTATTGTGGTGGCCATCTGGAATTGTAATGTGCTTTTCTGTTCGACTTGGCTTAACAATTTTAACAGAGTGACGTAGCCAGTCTACGAAACAATCTAACATCAGACCATCCATTTGCTGTACATCTAGCAATTGATCCAGGTGGCCTGCCGATCGTAAGTAGTGGAGTCACCCTTTACGGGCAAATATAAATATAGGAGGAAGATAAACTCCAGCTGCATTCATTGCACAAATAAGTTGCATTCTGTTCCTCTTTCGCCGCTGGTTACACGTCCAACTGATAAGATGGGGTAAAACGCTCCCACTTGGGCTTCTTGCCCCAAAGCGTGATGGCCTTTTACCCACATGCCATTTTTAAAAGAACAAACTCCACCTGTGCCCCAATTAACTTTTCAAGTCTGGATTGCAGTGCAAGATATTGCTTAGTTCTCATTTATAGTATCTGTAGTTAAAGTACTGACTTTACTGACAAGATGTCTGTTAAGGATATCCCTGATATAGCACGTATACTTACATGAAATGTGTCCAAAGAAGAAAAATGCGTGCTGGCTGTTTTCCCATTCTGGTTCTCCCTGGCTGTTTTGTATAGAAAAGCTTCAGGCAGATAGTGTTGCTGCACTGATCAGCTGACTAAGTTACTATGATATGTAATAAGAAAGAAAATAGGGGGAGGCCTTTTACCTCACGGGGGCCTTTTACCGCACTCTACCCTTATAATAAGAGTAAAGGGTGGTCAAATTCATAACAGTAGATTTTTGAACATTACTAATATATGTCATCCTGTCATTATTATTATTATTAGTTATTATTATTATTATTATTATTATTATTATTATTATTATTATTATTATTATTATTATTATTGGAGAAAAAAAATCCACAGTTATGTAATGTACATATATTTAGATTTAAAAACAGCTGTTTCTAAATTTTAAATATATGAAACATTTACATATCTGTGGATTTAAAGTTTCATCCATTTGAAGACTCGAGCTACTATTAGGATTTTTTTAATTATTATTATTGTTATTATTGCTGTTGTTTGTTAAGAGTTTCTCAGATCCGATATTGGTATAATTCAGAATTCACTGAACAAAAGACATCACTGAGAGTAAAAACTGAGTACCGAAAAATCGATGCATCAAATTTTGCTCACCGCGTTTCCATGCGTTTGGAAAATATTTGTGAAGCAGCTAAAACAGCCAAAGACCTAACCAATTTTTTTTTATTCTCACAGTTATACAGGTTTATGACTTGGAACATAAGATATATTCTCAATTTACGCAGTGAAGTAGGGATCAACTAATATATGTAGCTACCATGCACAGGAGAACAAATTCTGACGATAAGAGATGGAATGACACGGAGATAAATATTGTTCATCAAAATTGGTCAGAAAAGATATCTTTTACCTTTCACTCCAGAAAAATGGTTCCCGTCGATTCTGCCTTTCAGAGCATAGCAGATGATTGTGAGTTTGCGGTAGCAGTGGCTTTACCTTACCTTTTTTTATTACCACCTCCCTTCATACAACAAATGTATTAAACTATTTCTTGGAAAAAACCATTCCACACCAAACCAGCAAATGGTCGGCATCAACGGAGAGAAAGTGGAGTTTCCCTGCTTCGTCCATCTCTTTCAGGCCAAGGCGATCCTATATGGAAAGTATTGTCATTAGAAAAATCGTCTATGAAGGCATAATAATGTTATTTAAAAAAACTTAAAACTACCAATAAATCATTACGAATTTTAAATTGAGTATTTTCAAAAATACCACTGAGTTTTTTAAAATTATAGATATAAGACAATTATTTTCCATATTTTTTGTACTTGAACTAAACAAAAGATTTTATAGCGTTTTACAGTAAAGGACATACTATTATTTTATCTAGCTAACCTTAGTTCTCTCTCCTTTCCAACTGCAACTGCTTCATCTATACAAAAATTCATTCATTTAAAGAAATGAATGTCAACTGAGTTTGCCCTTTATGTTAACAAAACAGACTCGGTTAGGTGTCCGCAAACGCTTCCAACAAAAGTCCAGAAGAGGCAAGACATTGACAATTAGTACAGTCAAAATTGCATACCATGAATACCAACTTAATTTTTCTAAATATGACACTCAACTGAGGGTAATATTTCGCCGTTTTTTTATCACTTACAATTTGTGAAGTACTATTTCAGTCCTTCACGTTCCGTTTGAAGTTAAAACTATCGTTAAGTATAATCTCGTAAAACCATTTTGAACAGGATATGGGGTGGGGGGGATTAAATACCATTCAAGATTAAAATATGTAACATGTGCTGCCCTCTCCAATATAAAAATGTACACTAGTTTTCTTTCCGTTAGTTAGCAAAAGTAAAAACGTAGTTTCTTTGATTTCCTTGGCATGGCAAATCTTCCCTATTAAGCGCGATGCAAATATAACAGCGATAATAATGGAATTCACGAAATGAAAAACGCGAGGAAGTAAAAGCAAACCTCTTGGTAAAGGCGAGATTCTCGAAGCGGCAGCTCCACTTCACTTGACCTGAGTAAAAACCGAACCACTGACTCTCGGTCGGATATACCGTCGTGTCATTGAGGAATTTCACCATCACGAAGTTTTGCAGCTTCTTCAGATTGTTCTTGTAGGTTTCATTTATCTCCTGTGAGGAAAAATAGAATGGTAAAACTTAAAGTGATATCAATATCATCAAACTCCAATATCACATTTTTGTTGGATAAGGCTATATTTGACACAGAATATACAGCTCCTATGCTTAGGTTCTGAAAGCCATTAGTGTTGAATTTTGATAAATTTGAAAACATAACTGTGGATTACAATATTTATTCTATAACTCATTATGTTATTATTATTATTATTATTATTGTTATTTTTTTTTTTTTTTTTTTTTTTTTTTTTTTTTTTTTTTTTTTTTTTTTGCTCTATCACAGTCCTCAAATTCGATGGGTGGGGGGTATTTATAGTGTGGGGTTCGGGTTGCATCCTGCCTCCTTAGGAGTCCATCACTTTTCATACTATGTGCGCCGTTTCTAGGATCACACTCTTCTGCCTGAGTCCTGGAGCTACTTCAGCCTCTAGTTTTTCTAGATTCCCTTTTCAGGGATCTTGGGATTATTATTATTATTATTATAATTATTATTATTATTATTATTATTATTATTATTATTATTAACAGATATTTTATATGGAAAAAGCATGAAGTGCTATGAAGTTCTAAAGTATATCACACACACACACTTGCTCAAATTTGTCAGGAAAATTTGTGGGGAAAACTCATTTCTGATTGAAAATTTTCATCTAATATAACTTACAGTACTTGCTATGAAAATTTCATATCTGCTTATGTATTTACTTACTAATTCTATCTTGTTCAAACCTTTACTGCCTCGATTTTGGCCTGGACTAACCTTTTTCATTATTAATATCTGCCAAGAAGATAGAACGCTCACGATATTTTTCTTCATCAAGTGGTCGTGCCAATATTGTGCCACACATACATCTGTTGAACATGGCTGAGGGAAAAAAAATAGATAAATGAATGAAATCGTGATGATAACTCCCGTACAGGAATGAAATACTCTCGGATCATCAAGAGATTTCAAGCGATTTTGGACGATTTATTATTTTCCAAACACCTTATATCTATAATGCAAATATATATATATATATATATATATATATATATATATATATATATATATATATATATATAGACTGGTAAAATGTTCTGTAACAACAGAATTCCATCTAATAAAAGGAGACCCATAAAAAAACACCAAAATATAGAGAAAAAGTACTATATTTCAGAGACTGCTGTCTCCCTCTTCATCTACCTGAAGAGGGAGACAGCAGTCTCTGAAAATATAGTACTTTTTCTCTATATTTTGGTGTTTTTATGGGCTCCTTTTATTAGATATATATATATATATATATATATATACTATATATATATATATATATATATATATATATATATAATATATATTATATATGTACATATATATATATTCTTCTACTTTCCCACCGTTGTCCCTACACTAGGGAGTCGGTTGCCTTCTCCACTGCCTTCTATCAAAGACATTATCCTCCACCAACATCAGGCATCGTTTACTGTTTGGCAAAGTGGTTTTTACGACCGCATACCCTTGCTGTCATCAACCACAGTTATTGGAGGTGGGCCTTGCCTTTGACTAAAAAGGAAGACTGCAAGGCAGCAGTTTCAACAGTATTGGCGATGAGCTTAGTGTTTTACTAAAAAGTAAGCGTGCAAGGCAGCGGCTGTCCTTTTAGTCGCCTTTTACGACACGCATGACCTACGATGGTAGTATTCCTACACCTGTATCACAGGGTTAACAAGCAAACGCACATATACACACATATATGTGACTGTTTTTCTCTTTCATTTATTCTCATCCATTTTATTTTATTTCAATTATTATTATTTACATTATTACTTATATGCTATGATAACATCTAAATATCAGTTGATTTATATCATCCTGAAATGATTTAAACATTTTTGAAGTATTGGTCACATTCAAACCTTTATTAAAAGAAAAATGACAAATTTTCCATTCTAATGACTCAATTTTACTTGAGAAAAGAAGGGCAAATATCGAGAGAGAGAGAGAGAGAGGGAGAGAGAGAGAGAGAGAGAGAGAGATGACTTTAAAACTTATTTCAGAATTTACTCACGAATAAATCACTAAATGACGAAACCACCATTCAAGAGGTATTTACAAGTCGAACCGCAGCCGTAGACACCCTGATGAGGACTGCAATGGTTATCAAAATTCATCATTGAAGGATAG
>NC_087204.1:82232922-82252922 GCF_015104395.2 Macrobrachium nipponense | reverse complement strand
ATATCTATATATATATATATATAGATTTATAATAATGCTACAAAACTACTGTTAGAAAACTTATTTGTTGCTCTTCTAACATCCTTGACGGAAATAAATGTAATTTTACTACTAACGTAACCAAACGACGTTGAAAATGCGGTACTGTGCACTACTTTAAAGTAAGACAAAACAAAATCTTGTTCCATACTAAGTTACCGCCAATTCTCGGATCCCATTCCTTCTCAATGGCGAGTCTCATTCCAGCTCTTAACTCGATTAGCCGGCGCTGACTTTACCCCCCGAAAACAATCTGGGCGTCAGGGATGAGAGGTGGAGATCCTCTCCGGGTGAACCGTTTAATGCTATTAAATCAAGGACTGAAAACTTCTTCGTAGGCACTGTAAACTAATTCGTGTTTTAAAGGGTTTTAGGTGAATACGAGCTGAAAAGAAATGTGAGATATGGAAATGGATGTTTTATTTGATTTAATCACCTTCCAGGTTTGCAAATCTGCTGGCTATATCTATAAATTACTAACTTTTGGTAACTGCATTCCTGGCCAGGTAAGAAATATCAATATACTGTTCACTTCACTAAAACTGTTATAAAAACCTTATGCAATTTGTTTTGAAGACTATTTTGATTTAGACCATAAGCACTATATGTCCATTTAGGTCATGTTACAAAAAACAAACAAAACTCATCTTTACTTACCTGTTACGTTAAAACACATAAAACATTCAAATACACCTATTTCCCCTGTTACCTCCCTGAAATGACACAAATCCTTCGTATATTTTATTTCTACATTTCCACAATAATCTAATTTTGCTTGCCTTTGCTAAGAGTTGAAGTGTAAGTCTAGCAGTGCTATTTACCTATCATACGTGGTGCTGAAAAAAGGTTTAGGGAAGATTACAAACTGTCTTAAAACCAGTCTTCAATGAATTTCTTCTTTTCATTGTCATTGATGTACAATATAGCTACTTTCGTTCGTTTATCGTTTTTATTTATTTTAGATGCTTTTTTAAAATGATTTCGTTGAATGTCATGCATTTCTGATAATAATAATAATAATAATAAAATAATAATAATAATAAATAATAATAAAATAATAATAATAATAATAAAAAGATTGAAAAACTTGCCGTCCATTTTAATGTTATCATTGTGACTAAATTTGAGCGCTTCTTTATATTTATTTTGAGTATAATAATAATAATAATAACTAATAATAGTTAAAAGATTGAAACTTGCCGTCCATTTAATGTTACATTGTGACTAAATGTGAGCGTTCTTTATATTTATTTTTGAGTAATAATAATAATAATAATAATAATAATAATAATAATAATAATAATAATAATAAAGTTATCAAACACTAAAAATAGAAATAAGAAGGCAACTTAATGTATCTTTACCCAGATAGGTAAAAAGCAAACAAATTAAAAAAAAAAAATAATGCTTACGGTTGAGGAATCAATATAGTTCTTAAGCTCGAAGGCGTAAGAATATGAGAAGAGGAAAAAAAAGAGACAAAAGTTGTGTCGGGCGGAGAACCTGGCGGGCGGGCGGCTGGTTTTGTTGCAATCAACTCTCTGTTTTGCCTTGCTCAGCTCTATGGCTTCCCTCCCGCGCCCACGAAAACAAATAAGGAATGACAGTGCATATGGGTTATTTTTCCATTTCCGGAGATCTTTCCCGTAGACCTCTCCCTGTCAAATATTAACCCTACTGTTATTGACTCACACTTTTACAGTCGTCGAAACAGAACGAGGGAAAGATCATGTTTGCTGAGGTATTCAAATGAGAAGTTCTTTCGCTTTGTGGGATCAAAGAAACCTTTTCTAAATCATTTGACTTTAGCCAGGAAACAGGTTGGATTCTGAAGTAAGTGTGATGTTTTCTTTATACAAAATGGCGTTTAGTTTTTGCATCTCTTACCTTAAAATTATTTCATCGAAAATAGATAGATTCTGTTCAACGGAATTATAAGGCTTTTTGGTTTCTTGTCTCTAAACGAAATTTCAAGTTCATGTTTGCATAAGCATGCAATTTCTAAGGACACATGCATGAGTCGGATTCAGGCTAGAAATACCAAATCAGATGAAAAAGGATGAAGCAAACATGTACAACTTTGCAGAAGTATTTTTCTTTATGAGTGTGCATTCTCAATTTCTAACTCAATTTTCCCGATAACTATTTGTCAAATTTTCAATATATACAGTTCAACTCGGGCGTAACTTAACAGCATGTCCAGGGGACTCATACAATTATTCTATTTTAGATTGCGATAAGAATGATGGTTTAACTTCTTGTGTTAAATTATTTGGAGGTCGTTACGATATGCCATTGGAGAAACAATTGTATTCCAAATATATGTAGGCATAACATATCTGCTGCTGCATACCTTGATTCATGTCGCTGAAAATTTGAAGAATCGTTTGGATCAATCGGTAAAACTATAGTTATTGAATTAATGAATCCGAACTTTATATAAAAAAAAATTATATCCGTTCAGGAATGGCAATTATTGATGAATTTAGTTGTAGGTAATTAAAATTCTTTTTTCTTTTTTTTTTAAACAGATTTTAACGTCAGGAATGGCAATTATTGATGAATTTAGTGTAGTAATAAAAATTCTTTTTTTCTTTTTTTTTCAACAGATTTTCTTTCCATGTCACAGAAAGATAATTCCGGAATTTGAAATGTTGTGAAGCGACCTTATAGAACGAGCATACAGTAGCATTGTTATTTTTTTGTAGATGAGGGATAAAATCTTTAGTTTACCTTTATGAATGTACCAAACGGTAGCTAGTATTTAGGAAATGAATGTAAATTGTCTAAAAAATATATGTACTCTATATTGACTTGAAGGAGAAAAAATGCGAGGACCATTTATCTCGAAGTAATGAAGAGAATTCCGTTTTAGTTTTCAGAAACAATCAGACAATTTCAGGGAAAACGACGGGAAAACTCGTTTTGCAAGAGAGAGCGAATCCCTCCAAAATATCCCATACACCGGTAAAAGTTTCTCCTCATCATAATAAAGCGAATAGACGGGAATCAAGGGGGGAGCGTTCTTGTCTTTCTCCTAAAGTAGAAAGATGTTCTAAAAAATATTGGTGACGTGCTAAAACGAAACTCTGGATCAAGAGGTACGATATGATCATCGAAATTGATCACGATTATTGTTACACATTTCATTAAAAAAATCTCTCTCTCTCTCTCTCTCTCTCTCTCTCTCTCTCTCTCTCAATATAAATGCGGATGAGAGACCTACCCAGACACTGCTTTACGTTAAGTGAACTGAGTCTTCTCTGGAAGTGAATTTCTAATGAAATTAACAATAATGATAATTTCTCATGCATAGGACACTTCAATGATTCTCAAATGGTGCCGTGGCACCTGGGTGACGGACAGTGCACATGGGTGCCGCAAGAGTTTCAGTAAAAAAAAAAAAAAAATTTTTTGTCTTGGCTAGGTCATCACAACGGACATTTAAAAGAAAAAGAGTATGCAGAAATCTTTATATAATATTTATCAGTGGGTCTACCCTAATATATCAATATATATGTATATATCTATATATATATATATATATATATATATATATTATATATATATATATAGGATGATTAAATGAAAAGTTGAGCTCAGATAGCCCACTCCATCCCTCTTACAACATTAGCCAAACCATTTATCTTAGTCATAAACTAGAAAAAGTCATAGCACGTCTAGTAACACACGGAACATCAGTTAAGTTTCCCCATTTCTAATAAGTTTCCAGGACCAGGGTTTCCCCTTTGTTTCCAGATCCACCTATAAGAAGACAAGAGAACATATCGATAAGCAAAAAAGATTATAAATCAAAATCAAAAGGTCAAATGAAATAGAGCATCTTTGTATAAACATTCAAATAAACTGTCAAGCCCACACTTTTAACTAAAAAAAATAAGAATGCTTACCCATTCAACACGATACACACACTTAACCAAAAACACAATCTAAGGAGCCATCTTGCCCTTTGCCGACTTTTGTAGCGTTCTCCTCTTTTTGGCTAACTTACTCACTCCATGTAGGGAAATAGCTCGCACAAAACGCAAGCACGAATTAACACACAAGACATCCCAAAAATAAGTGTTGACACTAAATTTTGTACAAAGTTCATGATGTCATTATACAGATCATTGTTCACCGCGCAAGAATCAGCACCCCCCAAACCAGATTTCAGAAAGCATATCTGCATGACACAGAAAACGTGGTCTGTTCTGCATAGGCAGAACCTTCAAAACATCGCGCCACTTAGGAAGTTACGTCAGCATTTTCCGAAGCGAGCTGTCTTGGTCACATTAGGACCACTGTTTCCATGGAGAGTTAAATTGATGACTCTACATTTCTAAAGAATGTCACAGCTATCACATCACAACAGGTTCTTTAAATTATATTGTCAATACTCATAATTTCAGATGCTCGGCCACCAAAAGAAGCTAGCACCTGCCTACCACAGCTCATACAAAAGCTTACATATATAAAAAACACTATGGCCGGCTCGATAAACACCAAAACAATATAAAAAATAACAGCACGTCTTTGGCAGTACAATGTCTATATATAAAATAAAATTTGAGTAGTCCGTATCTGGGCTATAATTACAGTTGACTGTAGAGACATTTTCTATCTTGAATTTTCGACGCTCACATGTGGTGTGTATGGCTGCAGCTGCACAGACTCGTGAAACACGCTGTAGAAACGCAAAACGCCTCCCAGTGAAAGACAAACTGACGACTTCCATAGTCCAAAGCGTCGTAAAACCTCGTAGACTCGTAAATTCTTTTGCAGGTCGGCAGCATTATCTCTGTAGGGGAAACGATGTTGGTGTTTGTTTCAGTATGTCAGTCATTGTCGTATCAGTTAAGGAAGAATTAACCCTAGACGTACATCTGTCAAAACATGACCTCAAAATTCTAAGAAATACTAACTGAACGTTTAACAATTAACACCACTAATATAAAACCACTGAACTAATTTCTAACTCAAACTTGTAAAGTACTTTTAAAAGAGTCGCTAAATCATAAATCACTATTAATGAAATATATAGAAGACCAACTATAACATAAAGAAAATATAAATTCTCCAATATATAAAAAAAAAAATTCCCCCTCGCCCAACATAAATTAGCACAAACCACCCCAAAACTGGCAAAATGAGAAAGTCACAAAAAACTCTACGGATTACTGTTCTTACATTTTAAAACTCACCATCACTCATGTATGAAAAAAAGAAAATGAGCGCCCGAAAAAAAAAAAAAAAAAAAAAAAACGTAACAATCCCGCCCCAATTATCACTAAAAAATTTTTTCTCTCAAGCTCTGATATTTCATTAACCACCACAACAGTAAGAACCCAAACATATCAGTAGTGAACTTTTCCCCATATACAGAACATACACAGAGAAAAAAAAACAATATATAATAATCCAACGTATGCAGTAAGTATCATTACAGATTTCCTACCACAACAAATCTCATCGACCGGAAAACAAACCCTTACATACATCTCAGAAAATAGTGCAAATCTCAGAGTAAATCAACTCTGAAAGAAACAAAATCAGCAACCAGTCTCATACACCATTAGTCAGCAAAAATCCACCTGTGAACACTCATGTGCTTCGAACTGCAGTATAGATTTATCTAGTTAGACTTGCAACCTCAGAAATCATTGATTCTCCCAAATAGCTCCAAAAATTCTATGCTAACACTATATAACTACATTTCACAAAACTTATCCAGGATGTCACCATAAAGGTGCCCAAAAAAATTGTCCTTAAAAACATAACTCCCCCATGATACTACCCCACAAAGTATATAAAACCACATTTACCCACCTGTTTAGGATATAAATCACAGTAAACCACATTCAACAAAAATTATATATTGCCAAAAAATAACCACTGATGAATATAAGAAATACAAGACCTCGATAAAAACCACAATGCAGTGAATGAACCCCCCCCCCCCCCCCCCCCCACCCGCAACCCCCCCCCCCCCCCCCCCCCCCCCCCCCCCCCCCCCCCCCCCCCCCCCCCCCCCCACCCCACCCCCCCCCAGAGCCCACACAAAAGGAACCACAATCACCCACCTCTTTTGGCTCGTAAAACCACAGGTCACCGCCAAAAATCATAACCACAAAAAGAAACTCTGCCCCCCCCAAAAAAAATCTTTCATTAATAATATAAAAAAGCCACCCACATATCACCATATTAATAATAATACCACTCAGGTAATAAAAGTATTCCCCTCTCCATTTCACTAGCTTCCACATGTGGAATAAAAAACCCAAAAGTACCCAAAAATATCATTACACCTCCAAGCAGGGTAATCAAAAATGAAAACTCTGTCCCCGAAAAATGCACTCAAAGCATCTAGCTGATACACTTACCAAATATTGCCACATATATTCTCTCACAAGTTTTCCATTTGCACCAAAAATAACTGCAAAAAAATAATGCATCCAAAACAGCGAAACTAAACATAGCTCTTACCACCATAGGCCTCAACTCTGGACCATCTCCAACAAAACAAAATACCACATGGCCAAAATATTATACCTCTAATGCTACCTCATAATCGGACTCTAAAAACTGTGCCAGTAAAATAACCTCGAAAAGCATCTCTAAGGAGCTCAATGTTACCGTCAAAAAACTGTAAACTCTCTGTTTTAGCATAACTGGTGAGAAGGGCACTTGGCAAAAAATTGCCAAGGAATTCTAGAAAAAATCATCAGTGTGCCATAACTCATTACAACAAAACCACAAATCCAAAGTGTCTAAACAAGGCTCCCCATATTCACTTCGGCACAGGCCACCAGAAACTTAATCAAGTTTCCTATCTCTGGCAAACTTGCCACAAACACAAACCATGAGCAAAACCTATTTCTCATATGATAGCCACTTAGAAATATTTGCCGAAACACTCCACAACTTAAAAAAAGAAAAGCACAAGTGCCATATAATTATCGTACCTTGCAACATATGCTCACGGACGTGGGAAAAAGGAGAGAAAAAAAGGTGACCCCTCATCAGATATTGGCTCTGCAACACTATCAGAAAAAACTGAACACACAACAAGGGTATGTGCAAGAGGCCAACAATTTCCGGAACATAAATATCCAGAAAAAAATGTAGTGCCATATGAACACATTCAAAATGCAATAATTCTCCCCATAAATCTCTTGCAGCATCATACGGCTGAAATTATAAACACATTCCTGAACAATGATTCCAAGTCACGAACTGACATTAAAAATCCTACACAAACTGTTCTGAGAGAAAAATAAATTCAAATTCGCTCATGATAAAAAAACTTAAGTCAGTGATGGCTAACGTCCAAAAGGGGAAAAAAAAAAGCCAATGGCACTGTTGAATGTTCCCATGACACCTGTAAACATCTGTGACTCACGTAGACGTCAAGCAATTGTCTACTGAACCCATAAAAAAACTCTAGGGCTATCACAGAAAAAAAAAAAAAAAAAAAAAAAACGGTTTTATTCTCCCTTCCCTCAATTTGACTTTTACCATAGTCTTTGAACAGGGCACATTAACACAATATCCTCGAATAAAACACATTATATTTGTGTAGTTACTCCCCTTTCCATAATCCCATAAACATCACCACCCTTAGTTCTCATTATCCATCCCACCCCTTGTTAGTATCAGAAATAACATCAATATTAGTATCTGTATCACCACCGATAATATCATCACCAAAATTGTTACCACCGTGAACTCCAGTAGAATCCCCGCAATAATTCCCTGTATCACCAGTGTAGGTTTTAATATTACCACTCCCCATAACCCCAGTATCATCACATTAGTATCAACAAACACATCCCCTTTTCCAATAACTCCATATCCTCAGTTCTAATTACGTCCTCTACCGTTGCATAAACTATAGGCCTGGGCTCTGGGCTCGAAGTCATAAAAAATCTCTAAAACAGTTTAAGGCATTCTCCAAAGTGCAAGAAAAACTTGCACCATTTTCAATTCATATTCATTTTCTCTTTACACAAAAGAAAGAACAAAAATCGTTCTAAAAGACCATACAAGCATATCACATCATCTTTCAGTGGCTAACAGCTGATTTCCTCATTTCAAGGACATGGTATTGAACTTTGTTTTCAAGGCCAAATGGAGGAGACAAGAGAGAAGAAAAAAAATGATGGATTCACTCACCCCCTCAACCCCAGGACAAAGAAAAAAAAATCACCCTCCTTAGGCGTTACCGATAGGATCACACTAGCTAGTTGCTCAGCAGAAAACACGCTGAGTGAGTATGCATAAGAGACAACTGACTCCAAGGTCCAATAAAAGCAATCTAAGCACCTCGAGAAATGAGCCGCATGTATGTAACCTTATATGCATAACATATGTATTAAAAAAAGAAAAAAAAATGTGTCGCCTTTAAATATGTATTAAGATAAAAAAACTTATCATGTTCTGCTTCTATGGGGAAAAAATATGGTATCTGAACTGCCTCTTTAACCCCATAAAATGATTCACACACAAAGTTAGAAATTTAGGAAAAAACACAAGGGCATAAAAAAAATGTAACACTCACGCCGTAAATGAAAGAACATCATACTACCGATTTTTTCGCATGTAAAAACATGCTAATACACACATACTTGTGTGTGTAATCACGATCCAATACACGAACAGTGAGCACTTTAGTAAACACATGCAGTCACAGATATCAACTGAGTGACACATCCTTGAAGGCGTCTCATGGTGGCAAAAATGCTGACCCCTAATTAAACTCCTCTTTCTCAGTACCAGAACAACATCTCCTAATTCCTATCACCTATCTGAAATCCTAGCACATTTTCACAACCGATCTCTCTCAAAACAGCCTTTTAAGCTGCCATTAATTTCACAATAGGCATAAAATGGTTCCTGCACCGCGACACCACAATGTTACTGAAGGTTCCAAACCTCGGTATATTTTAATATGTTGGTAGCAATGACCATGTAGCATCCATTTTCTCTCTCTCTCTCTCTCTCTCTCTCTCTATCTCTCTCTCGTCTCAAACTCTCTCTCTTCTCTCTATCTCTCTCTCTCTCTCTCTCTCTCTCTCTCTCTTAACACCTCTCTCTCTCTCTCTCTCTCTCTCTCTCTCTGGGTGACATCCGTTTCTCTCTCTCTCTCTTTCTCTCTATCTCTCTCTCAACAAACACCCCCCCCCCTCTCTCTCTCTCTTCAAAACACCCCTCTCTC
The DNA here is from genome assembly GCF_015104395.2 of Macrobrachium nipponense. Lineage (NCBI taxonomy): Eukaryota > Metazoa > Arthropoda > Malacostraca > Decapoda > Palaemonidae > Macrobrachium > Macrobrachium nipponense. The sequence continues at coordinate 82,243,666 of NC_087204.1, read as the reverse complement.
TCTATTACCTAAGGGAATTAAATCAGGCTCGTGAACTACAAAAATACATTTATTTAAGAGCAAAGCATTAACTAAATAAATCAGCGGCTCTTAACAAAATGATTAAATGAAAGGTTGAACTCAGATAGCCCACTCCATCCCTCTTCTACATTAACCAACATTAGTTTAGTCATAAAACTAGAAAAAAGTCATAGCACAGTCTAGTAACACCACGGAACATCAGTTAAGTTCTCATTTCTAAATCAGTTACCAGGACCAGTTCCCCTTTGTTCCAGATCTGCCTATAAGAAGACAGGAGAACACATCAATAAGCAAAAAGATTATAAATCAAAATCAAAAGGTCAAATGAAATAAAACATCTTTGAAATAAATATTCAAATACTGTCAAGCCACACTTTTGGCTAAAAAAACAATATGCTTACCCATTCAACACAGATTACACACACTTAACCAAAAAACACAATCCCTTTGGCTAATTACTCTATCATTATGTAGGGAAATTGCTCGCACAAACGCAAGCATAAATTAACACACAAGACACTCCGAAATAAGTGTTGTCACTAATTTCGTCACAAGTTCATGACGTCATTATATATACACACACACACATACACACACACACATATCTATCTATCTACTGATCTGTATATCTATCTATCTATCTATCTAGATATATATGTGTGTGTGTGAACAAGTACCAAAAATATAAGGCATGAAATGTTTTAATATGACTTACACTTCATGATTAGATTTTTAAAACGCGGCTGTAATAAGGATGTTTTAGACGTGTGTATATAATATATATATATATATATATATATATATATATATATATATATATGTATGTATGTATATAACACCCCCAGTATTTCTGTTTCTGAACGAGGAGGTAAGCTGCAAGGTGTTCAGATTATTAGATAGTTAATGATTTTACTCAGAATCTCTGTTGGTTGAATTTATGTAATGCCCTGATGAACAGCAGCTGGTAATTGTTAATTAGGGAAATCAAGACTTAATATGGAGAACTCTCTATATTACCAAATAAATTCATTAGTTTCTGGAGGATTAGGAAACTACATGTTCTATAATCTCTAATTATCGTAAATACCATTGTTCTATAAGCATTGTTAGTTAGTGCTTGTTAGCAATTTTTTTCACGTCTGTAGGCAATTCTAAGCCGCATAATCACCAGAAATGTTTAAGAATTACATTCCATTGCATTATACATTTCTAAATATATTATATTTCTTTTCGGTGAATAAGTAAATAAATTATCCATAAACTTGTGCACCAAAACACGAAAGCCCTGACACACATTATATCCACATACACATGCACAAAATCTATCTATCTAGTTATGTAGTAATGCATGTTACGGGGAAGTAGAGTAACAAGTTCTGGAATCACTCAAATATTAATTAAGTTCATATGACTACTGATGCACTAAGGACCTTCATGTAGTCCTAAGAACTAGAGATTCATGAAATCCCTGCTTGAAGGCGGCTCGAGGATTTCATGTAATGGCTAGCATGTATTTTCTACTGGAGGAGTGTCGTATTTATAACAATAACCTATTCAGACATAGAGCCTCGTAACTTAAATTGAAACTGAAGTAAACTTTATCAAAAATAGGACTGTATTGAACAAGATAAGATTGTCAAACTGACTGAAAATAATAATAATACAATCAATTTTATTTTCAGCTCAAGGCCACATACATGGAATATACAAAGGACAGCTAGTAACAGACACCATCTAGATACTTGAGGTAACATGATAAAAGATTAATAATCGGCAATATCCATACAGTCGCTGAAGTAATATAAATGATGTAATCATACCAATGATAATAACAATATTAACATTGACAGTAAATTTAAAAAGCATTAAAAGCAATAATAATTGGTGAGCAGATTGTATATATTAAATTGCAGCTAGAGACCTTAGGTGCTTACAGTATTCAGGTCCAGAGGGCTAAAAAGGAGAATCCTCGTAGGAGGGTAGTGCCAGTCAGTGGACTTCATTCGGTGCACTGTAGGCATTACTTAAGGTTCTTAGCAAACGTGCCCTCGGCCCCTAGCTGCAACCACTTTCGTTCCCTTTCTTTACTGTGCTTTCATTCATATTCTCTCTCTTCATCTTACTTTCCATCCTCTCCTAGGACTTGATTCATAGTGCAACTTCGAGGCTTTCCTCCTGTCACACCTTTCAAACCTTTTACTGTCGATTCCATTTTCAGCGCTGATGACTTCATAGGTCCTAGTGCTTGGCGTTTGGCTAAATTCTATATTCACTCAACTCAACTTAAACAGGGGAATAAGGTTTAAGTAAAAAGGATGCAAAATCACAGCATGAAAACAGGCACAACCACCTCATTAATCTGTAACTGCCACACTTGAGTCAACTGGAATGCTCTTACTGTAACAAAGTCCGTCTTGAAGCTGTCTAGGCGACGACAACTGAGCTAACGACAGCGTTTATTCAACAGCAATATTTTTATCAACCGAAAGGTTGCTGTCAGAAATAGAACTGCTTTCTTGAGTACTGAATCCGTCAAATCTCAACCTTGACCGCAATCTTTATAAATCTGCTCACAGATCCGTTGCAGTGATGATACTGGAAATATTATAAAACAGATGATTCACTGTTTTATGAATCAGTATCGGATAATTAGTGTAAAATCATCTTTGAGACTTAGCGATTTCATGAAATATCTAAGAATTCCATGGATGACGTGAAGCCTCGCAGTGAAACAGTACTTAAATAGCTTACTGACATTGCAATGATTTCATGAAATCACAGGGCACGCTACTTCCTTGTAACATATACATATGGTAATATGAGAAGGAGTCGAAACTTAATTCCAGAGCCCTAAGTTGTTACATATCTTGTATTCCCAACCAGCGTGATGTGTGGTACTTGTCTATTTAATCTTTGACTATGTATATAGCGCATTCTGCGGATGCCTTTGTACTAAAAGATTTTATTTTATATGCTAATACACGTCAACACTGGGAAACATAACGGATTCTAGAATACGATAAAAGTATTTCAGGCAAATCTTCCTTTCCATCTTGTATTGTATAAATGACTGGTGAATGTGTAATATCACTTAGGTGCTACTTTGTTTCATAAAAGTTAAGAAAAAAAAAAAAACAATAAAAATAAAAATTTGACATAGAGGGAAAGTTGCGAGATTTTTACACAGTTTCAGTACTACATGGGTGATTAGTAGAAAGACAGTGAAACGGTTTGAAATGAAAGCTGGATGGAGAGTGAGACCGAAGGTAAATATAAAACTGTAGTCAATACAGACAGGACTCACTGTGAGGGGACGATTATAAATGAGCGTACTACAGGTGACATGCAAAACCTGAGGGAACTGAAAGATTTGCTTAGATAATTATATAGTTCCCAATATTAGTTCCTATAAAACCTAAAGATATTGGCTTGCAAGAAATTAGCTGTAAATATGCACCGGAGAGATATAAATAAATCGATAATTACTTATCAAATGCTGAATGATAAGGCCTGAGCATATCATAGATATAAAATAAATGAGTAGTCGTGTTAAAAATTACCCAAGGTAAGGAAGATCTGCTCTTACAATAAGAAGTCATGCCATGACTAATTAGATGAAGAAAAATAAGTAATCAAAGTTCAGATATATATAAATGTAAATGTTTGAAAGAAAATGAGAAAAATCCTAGTTTTGTACAAAAAAAAAAAATTGCTTGCATTTGATAGAGATATGGACATAAGAGGATCGTAAAAAGAAGGAAATTATCTAAAAAACTCAAGAAAATGACTAACAGTAAATTATGAGTAAATGGCACTCTGTCAAAACAATAGATTAAATGTGATTCGATAAAAAGAGGAGACATACTCAAGGAGCAGAAGTAAAGGAAATACCCCAGTCACATTCAAAAGCTCTAGTTATACATCAAAACTGACGAAAAGGATTCTCCTATTCGTCCAGTGACGGTGGCCTAACAAGTCTAGAATGGAGAAGGGATCAGTTGAATCGGGTGTTTTTAGAATCCGTACTGGTGATCCAAAACAAGACCGCTCGAAGCCTCGACTCTGAGGAAAGTTAGAGGTGCGCAAAGTTTCGACCACTCCAGCGGTGGCACGAGTTAAAGAATTAGGGCTGTAGTTGGAAAGGACTGAGGCGGAGAATTGAATTGATCTGGGAGGAACGACACACGGTGTAAATATACATATATATATATATATATATATATATATATATATATATATATATATATATATATATATATATATATATATACGACTGGTAATCTTCTTAGGCACGAAGATATGGTAATCGATTGTATTCCACATAGGAAATGAAAAATGGTATATCTCAGAAAATTATATGTATATATATATATATATATATATATATCTATATATATATATATATATATATATATATATATATACATATATATATACTTTGTATTAGCCAAGATGCCCTCTTAACTTCTCGTGGTCAGGTCATCAAACGTGACCTTGTCATGATTATGTGACACGGGTTCGTTTCCCTCTACCTATCATCATAATTTCTTCATATTTCTTGCACTTGGATCTCAATGACTTTGTAGTGAGAAGCGATATCTAAAAGAAAATAACGCAAAGAATTGTAGGAAGTTAAGAGGGTAGTGTGGCTATTACAATTGCATATGTATCTGGTAAAAAGTGACCAGTAGATTCCGTATATATATATATATATATAGTTTATATATATTCTTATATATATATATATATATATCTATATAAATATTGTATATATATTCAAGAATGAAGAAGAAAGTAAGGGAGGAATCACGTGCATTAAAATTCCAGATCCAATTTACAAAGACGGAAATCTTCGTGAAGTTTTACGAATTATGCATTAAAACTTACAACAGAGACTCCCTTCATCCCCACTTAAACTCATTAGGAAATACTCAACTCCTGAAACATCAAAAATCTACTTAACTGGATAAGTTTTTCAATTACTTCATAAAAGTTTTACAGGCGGTGGTGAAAATTGTTTCTAGGTTTATGTAGTTAGTTTTGAGGAAGATTTCCACGCACGATTCTCATCTTTTCTGAGATCAAGATATTCTCTCTCTCTCTCTCTCTCTCTCTCTCTCTCTCTCTCTCTCTATATATATATATATATATATATATATATATATATATATATATATATATATATATATATATTATATACACGTATGTATATAGTATATAGGTTACTGTGATCACGCTTTAGAAAATTAGACGAAAGCTCAGTGTCATCAAACTTTTCTTTCACCTTTCCTCCAAGCGCTCCTATATATACAGTGTTATACATACTTAAAGCTTGAGAGAGAGAGAGAGAGAGGAGAGAGAGAGAGAGAGAGAGACCATACATATACAAAGTATGTATGTATTTATGTAAGACATGTATATGTATATATGTATCTATATATATGCGTGTGTGTATATACATATATGTGTATATACTCGTATATATACATAGATATACATGTACATGTATGTATGTAGTTCACATTAAAAAGGTCCGGGGCTTCATGCCTGGTCTGCCGCTCATCAGTCGACCGCCAGCAAAACTTGTGTGGTAAGAGAGTGAAAGTACTTAGACGTTACACACAAACACACACATATGTATGTATACGTGTATGTATATATATATATAAATGTATATGTATATGTATACAAATACATGCATACATACATTTGTGTGTCTGTAATGTTTAATTTCTCTCTCTCTCTCTCTCTCTCTCTCTCTCTCTCTCTCTCTCTCTCTCTCTCTCTCTCGAAGTTTTGAGTGAGATTCTTCGATGCCTATTTTCATTCTTCTAACTCGATTTCCTTTTCTCTCCTCCTCTCAAAGCCATTATGCTACAGAGAAAAAAAATTGAAATAAAATTGTAAGGCAGAGGGGGGGAATACCAGGTACCTGTTTCTTTGGCTACTATTTATAGATATCAGTAGAATTGGGCATGCTATTTTCACAATAAATTCATAACTCAATCTATAATTTTCTCTCTGATCCTAAAGACGAAAGATAGTATTAGTCAAATTACTTAGATTTATATTTCAGTTATGTCCTTAATCGGATGGTAAACATTCGCTAGTTAGAGAGCTTTAGACTTATCCTCACTGCAGTGGAAACTACTCTCATGACAAACATTGCCCATGACATGGAACAAGCTTTTTAATCTAGAAATAACTGGGCAACGCCTCAGCAATCACTCGAGTTGAGGGCAATAAAACGGCAGGAGGTTTTCCATTCGAGCTTTATTGATTGTTGCACTCGAGAGCTCGACGGGCCGTCCCTTTTTGTCAACCTCCTTTGCTGCCAACAAATGGATGTCATGTCGCAATCCCTGGCAATATGCCTGGCTCACAGTTAAAATACAGAGTTCAATTGTTTTCAACACTAACGTGTAGGCTTTTAAAAATTGCGTTGATGGTCTTATTCGGTTCGAATTACTTTAATTAGTAATAAAAGCTTTCGTTTCTTGGAATATGTCACGTAGGCGGTCAAAATTCCCTGGAAAGCCAGTATAGCGCGATATGAATTCTCCTTAGCTAACATTAGAATTTAATGCAGTAATAATAAGTCATCAAATAGATTTTCTGAGAATTTCCTTTTAAGTGAAGAGCGCTGAACTTAGTTCTTATTGTAGATCAAATTCCAGTTTTTGGTACGTTTAAGCGGGACATTAAGTACCTGTGCATCAGGAGTGAGTGCGAAGCAACAATAATAATATATTTATTTCTTTTAAATTAAAAGTAATAATAATAAAAACTGCCTGTATAAAATTTGTTTTATTTCCTGGTACTGCCGATAACCGACACTTGTCTACGTGTCTACACAAGTCATTGGAAGTTGAAACAAGTGACTGAGTTGCAGCAGTCTTCACTATTGAATTCATATGTGCTGCAGTAAGTCCAGGAAGTGTGTGTGTGTGGGTGTGTGTGTGTGTGTGTGTGTGCGTGCGTTTTCATTATTACCGCGTATATAGCATGACATAAAGGGCGTCAATGAGTTGAAATACAATTTACTATACATATATTCACAAATATCTTCGAACCTCTCTCCTCCTCTATGTGGTCTGGTATTAATATATAAGTATCAAGGCCACCACCAAAAGTATTTATGAACATTTAATAACTCCAAACATTGATAAACATCATGTCATATGTCCAGAATTCTCATTATGTATTCAGGAAGGTTAGATTTATCTACAAGTGGTTACTTTTTATATGAATCCGTCTCCTATACTTATTTTAACGCGCTAGTGGTTATACTCCATTTATTGAGATCAAGTGAGAACGGAAGTCGCTCTCTCTATTATGAGAAGGACATGTACTACACTAGACAGGAAAAGGCCATTATCACGAAAGATCAAAATCTCAGGTAACATTAAGAAAAAATGTTTTCATATTTAAAAAACTAATAAACCATCCATTTTTTATATATAATGTACAAATCTTCGTCGTATATCCATTCAAAAATTAATATATACAGAATTAGTTTAATATGTCCTGCAACAGTGCCAGTTGAAGCACATATTTTACATTCCCTTCTAAGAGTTAAAATGAAATACCAAAGTCGTGAAAAGTGCAGGCTGTTGCCACCTATCGGGCTCTGAGAGAAACCCATCCAACCGGCTTCAGTTGAGGGCTCAGTCTTCACTTTTGTACCTTAAACTACAAATGACCGAAGTGTTGTTTTCGCTTCCAAGGCAGTTCCGATTAACTTACAATCTTATCTATTTTGATCAGCTTAGTTATGACAAAAGTGATACTAGTAAGTAGTGTAATGTAGTTCAAATATAGGAATTTCATTGCCTAATGTAATATATCTTCACATAGATTGAACTACATATATTTACGGACAATTAAGGACTGATTCATGAATGAGCCGCCTTAATTAAAGCACTCTGACTATAAACATCAGCATTCATGACGAACTCTTATAATTAATGATTAAATGACAAACTGTCGCTACAACTGAAAAGTCAACAGACAACAAACCCTAAGGCTTTGCGGATGTGAAACAGCTAGTTAAAAAAAAAAATTAAAGAGAGAAAGAGTAAAGTGCACATGAGTATACTCTCAGGCAGATAACTCAAGTAAAAGGTAAGGGTAAGGAATACCATAGTACTGTGGCTATGGCACTACCCTATACTTGAAAACAATGGTTATATGATTAAAAAACAGAGTAGCATTAACAAAAATGAGTCATAAAGGCAATTCATAAAAAAAATAGACATCCCGGGAAATCCCGGGATCCCGGGATTAAGATGAAATTTATCCCGGAATCCCAGGACAAAGATCCTTCCAAAATTGAGAAACCCTAGTTCGAAGAAACAATAAAAAAGAATAGTTTGAAAAATAGTTAGCCTATTTATTTTATAGTTAGTTCAGGCTGGGACGAACTTCGCCAATCTTGTTAATGTTAGAGTCATTTGTAAGAACAAAATATATCTTTATGCTTCTAGACTTCGTTGCATAACGCTGAGCGAGCCAAGAAGGTTATGCACTCATAAAATTTCAAAAGGAGAAAACTTTATTCTCACATGAACCAATAACTAAAAGAAAGATATCTGAACTAAACTCGTATATAGAATTTAGGAAGAGCAACCTTAACGCAGGATATGTTAATTCCCGGAGGCACTATGATTCTCTTTATTATATGAAAACATGTAGTGTGAATTATCTCTGGTGAAACAATATAAATCCATACAATTTTAGGCCAGTATTACTTCTCCCTGAAACCTTCGTTAGTCTAAATCTCTCAGTGACAGTCCCAGTCACTGAGACAATAAGTGCAGTATTTAAGAATTGAATTGAATATAGAGTATATATATATATATTATATATTATATATAATATATATATATATATATATATATATAAATATATCTATATATAAAGATAAATGCCACGAAGGAAAAATAAACGAAGGAGTCTGCGAGATCTTTCGGCTTAAAAGCCCTTTACTCGAAAGCAAAGATACTGAAACAAAAATACGAAAAAGGAAAAGACAATACAACGAAGGTTCGTATAAACTGACAGATAGGGATTATAAAAGGATAGTGCCTAGAATCCGACACACCTGGAAGATAAGAAACCTTCCCAAACAAGCATAAACAAAGGGTGCAATTAAAGGTTTAAGACAATCATCTCAGATACAATCTCCAGACAATTAAAGGATTATAGGTGACAGCTATACGGAACCTGGTAAACAAAACCATATTCACAAAACATGACAGACATACATTACAATAAAATTTTTAATAACTCTAAGGCAACTGATTTTTATTTAAGTCAGTAATTATATATTTGAGGTCATTCTTAAACATGTTACAGATACAACGGTCTAAATGAAAAAGGCCACGACTAACATTGAAATTACAATGAAAAGTAAGTTGTATTAAAGCAGATTCTAAAGATTTCGTGATAAGACATCTCTTGACCGTGCAATTACTGAACTGTCAATCCAATTAATTCGGTGGTGTTTTCACTTAAATGAATAAATAATGCATTAGATTTTTGCCCAGTTTTTACAGAGTATTTATGCTGGCTTAGCCTTACTTCTAAGCCCTTGCTGGACTGTCCGAGATAGAATGAGGGACAATCCATACATGGAATTTTATATATTATGTTGTTGCTTTCTCTGGGACCATTTTATTAACATTCTTTTTAGTGTGTATTATAGGAAGAAACAAGGTTGACATTAAAAGCTTTTAACAATGGTTTAATGGTTTCAAATCCGTTAAAATAAGGCAAACTGAGATGTTCTTAGAATTTTCTTTCTGTGTGTTGTTTTCAGTATAAAACTTTTTGTGGGCTTTATTATAACAAATGTCTAATATATGTGAAGGATAGCATAAATCTTTCCCTATTTTTCCTATGTATTCAAATTCTTGATCCAAATATTGTGGACTGACAATTCGCAATGCTCGTAAAAACATAGAGGAAAAAAACAAAATTGATATTTGTTATATTAAGATGGTGGCCTGAGAAAAATGAACATAAAGGTTAAGTTGTTAGTCGGTTTATCCTATAAATACTGAATTTACATTGAAATGGTTCTCTATGTATCAAAACGTCTAAGAAAGGGAGGCAATTGTCTTTTTCTAATTCTAGAGTAAATTTAATCGATGGTACCTGGTTATTTAATTTAGAGAGTAAATCATTTACATCAATACCGACAGGGAAGGAAGAACAGCTAAACAATCATCAACGTAACGATACCACTTTACAGGAATATGAATGATATTAGGTAAGTAGCGTTTTTCGAAGAATTCCATATACAGGTTTGAGACAATGGTGATAAAGGATTTCCCATTGCCATGCCCAAAATTTATTGATAAAATTCACCATTGAATATAAACTTACAATCACAAATGCACAAACTCGTGAGTGAAATAATGTGACTTATAGGTAGAGGTAATTCATGCTGAGTTAGTTCATTGCTAAGATATTCTAAAATAGAGTCTATAGGGACTTTAGTAAAAGAGAACATACATCAAAAACTAACGAATCTATCAGTAGGGCAAAGAGCAATTTTGTTTAATTTATCAACTAAATCTAGAGAATTATATATATGAGAATCGGAGATGGTTCCAAGTAACGGGGACAAGATCTTAGTGATATATTTCGAAAAGTTTATATGAAATTGAACCAACAGTACTGATAATAGCCCGCATAGGGTTATTTTCTTTGTGCGTTT
>NC_087204.1:82215422-82227922 GCF_015104395.2 Macrobrachium nipponense | reverse complement strand
TCTGTTCTCGATGTTGACGCAGTCCTCTATGCTTAGTAGTCCCTCTCCCTCCTTCCTTTCGTATTATGTATAGTCTGTCCGTATTTGCTCTTGGGTGTAGTGCTTTGTGTATTGTCATATATTTCCTGGTTTTCTGATCTATGCTGCGGAGTTCTGCCTTCGTCCATTCCACTATTCCTGCGCTGTATGTGATTACTGGCACTGCCCATGTGTTTATGGCTTTTATCATATTTCCGCCGTTGAGTTTTGACTTGAGTATCGCCTTGAGTCTCTGCATATATTCTTTCCTGATCGTGTCCTTCATCTCTTGGTGTTTTATATCCCCTCCTTCCATTATTCCCAGGTATTTGTATCCTGTCTCATCTATGTGTTTGATGTTGCTCCCATCTGGTAGCTTATCCCTTCAGTTCTCGTTACTTTGCCTTTTTGTATGTTGACTAAGGCGCATTTTTCTATTCCAAACTCCATCCTGATGTCCCCAGATACAATCCTTACAGTCTGGATTAGGGTATCTATTTCCTTGATGCTATCTTACCATACAGCTTGATGTCGTCCATGAACATCAGATGGTTGATTCTGTTGCCTCTTTTCTTGAGTTGTAGCCGGCATCCATCTTCTGTAGTACTTTGTCATGGGAATCATGGCTACTACGAAGAGTAGTGGGACAGTGAGTCGCCCTGGAAGATCCCTCTCCTGATATTAAACCATCTGCTAGTCTTATTCCAGAGCTTGTAAGTATTGTATTCAGTTGCGCATTGTATTTTTGAGGAAGCTGATGGTGTTTTCCTCTGCCCCATATATTTTCAGGCATTCTATTAGCCATGTGTGTGGTATCATGTCGAAGGCTTTCTTATAGTCTATCCATGCCATGCTTAGGTTGGTTTTCCTTTTCCTACTGTTCTTCATTACCATTTTGTCTATCAGGAGCTGGTCTTTTGTGCCCCTACACTTCCTTCTGCAGTAACTTCCACATTATTGGTAGGCAAGTGATAGGCCTGTAGTTACTGGCTATATTTCCCTTACTCTTGTCTTTTTGTACTAAGGATGTTCTTCCTGTGGTCATCCATTTGGGTGCATGGTGATTTGAGATACAATGCTGGAGTTGTTCTGCTATTCGTGGGTGTAGGGCCTTGAAGTTTTTTGTGCCAGTATCCATGGACTTCATCGGGACCTGGGGCTTTCCAGCTCGGCATTTTCTTTAGTTGGTGTCTGACTGTGTCTGTCGTGATCTCTGTGAGTCTTTGTTTTATTCTCCCTTTTTCTTCTTCCTTGACTTCCTGGAGCCACGTTGCATGTTTGTTGTGTGATACCGGATTGCTCCATATGTTTTCCCAGAGTCTCTTACTTGGTTCGCCTTCAGGAATTTCTGGGTGGTTGTCTTCCCCTCTTAGTTGGCTGCATAGTCTTTTCTGGTTGGTTCCGAATAGTTTGTTCTGTTGGTATCCCTTATTCCTGTTCATGTACCGTTGGATCTTATGTGCTTTGGCCTTAAGCCTCTGTTTTACATCTTCTATTGTGTTGTTTAGTCCCCTCTCTTGTACTTTGTATTTCTCGTTGAGTTCCTCCCTTGTTTTCTTGCTTCTTAGCCTTTTTTCTGCCTTCTCTTTCAGCTTACTCAAGTCAGATCTCATCACCATGATTTGCTTTTCCAGGCGCCTTTTCCAAGGAGGTTGCTGTTTTGGTTTCTGTTGGGTTGGTTGTGCTGGTGGTGTTGGTGTTCGAATCCCCATCAGTTCTGCTACTAGTCTTGCTCCTGCATATGTCAAGTTATTTGTTTCTGTGATACTGGTGGTGTGTATTATGCCCATTATTTCATTGACCTCACTTGTTTTCTCCCTTAATTTCTTGGTGTTGTAGGCTTTCATGGAGGGGATCTTTGTTCTCTCTGTATCTGGCTCCATTATTTCTTCGTGTGTCGTTGTTTGATACCTCATCCTCCCTGTCGTCTTCTGTGGCATCGTCTCTCAGTTCGTCTTCGTGTAATTCGTTGTCGTGTGACATTTCCCTTTCCAGTTCTTCTCTTTCTGTTGGGGAGAGCCAGTTCTTTTTCTTTATGTTCCTTACTTGGTCTGCCAGCCTCTGCTCTGTTTGGGGGTGTTATTCCTCTCATTCCAGATGTTGACCATTCTTCTTCTATATCCTCTCTCCGTCGGGTTGCTTCTGATGTAGCATCTCCATATTTCCTTATTTTCTTCTCTTGTCCATTTCTTCCTTTTTGCCTCAGGCTGTTGATTACTGTCGTTGTGGTGATCAGTTGCTGGATGACGACCTCATAGTACCTGACCGTCTTCCCCTTCAATTGGGTTGAATACCTGGTTGCCGGACGAAGCTGCTCTGTTGCCAGAAGTTCCATTTACGTCGTTGTCGTTTATTCCTTCATTTCTTTCCATCATTGCTGAGTTTTGCTATTTAACCCATAGCTGGACCCTACCCCATCAGGGTTAGGTACTCATTTACAGCTGAGTAGACTGAGGAAATTATGGTAAAGATCCTTTCCCAAGGAATCAACGCCGAGGAGAGCGGTCACCCATCCAACGACTGACCAGCCCCAATGTTGCTTAACTTGACTTAAGTCTATTGACGACCTAACCCACTCCTCCACGGCGCCACATTGTTATTATTATTATTATTATTATTACTATTATTATTATTATTATTATTTTATTATTATTATTATTATTATTATTATTATTATTATTATTAGTGTTGTTGTTGTTGTTGTTCAAAGGATGAACCTTCTTCATATAAAACAACCCAGCAGCCATGAAATTGAAATACAAGTTTCCAATTAATATGGTGTTCACTCGAAAAAGACTCATTTGATATTTCCTTTTTTCAATAATTTACTGCATGAGTTTGAAATATTTTAAATGATCTAATTATTGCAAAGATTTTATTATTGTTATTATCCTTACCAAACGTTGTTTTAGTGATAAATCAAGAAATTAGATGAAGTGTAGATGAGATATATTTATTACCGGAAACTACATAGTGTTCCCTCTACAACTCATGATGGTAGCCGTTGTTGGTCAGCTCGTCTCTGTTGCTGTAAGTACAAAAATGATGCTTATTAGCTCTGCAGGGCGGTTTATCTAGGTGAGCTGGTGTCTATGTCTCTTGAAAAAGATATATAAATAAACACACGGTGTGTTTTCTTCAGCGAGTAATGCTTTTCTCATTATGAACTTAAAGAATTGGAAATTAGCATACAGGTCCAACAAATTCAGACATACTGAGTGAACAAAGCCAGTACACTGCTTCAAACAAGACTTCAAATAGTGCACGTCCCGGAATTCTAATATTCCACTGAAATTTGCAGGCAACAGCGACCCTTTGGGACAGAGAAGCAGATCCGTCGTTACGCGGGAACGGCGTTTGATCTTAGCCCGTGACACACAGAGCAAAATTAATCTATGCTAATGTCCACGACTGCCGCCTGATTAATCAAAGAACCACCTCGTTAAACTCATTACGTCATTAATGAAGAGATCTTTGGATTTTAGCGTTTCGCTCCTGACCCAAAACCTCAAATGAAACATTTGCATTAACCGGTTCATTGACGGGCCATTATGAATGCAATTACGAAGTGAAAGGTTTCGCAGATTCTATAATACTTCTGACGAAATTAGTGGGCATTTGTAGCTCGAATGAATCACGGTGATGTGATAATATTCATATATAATATAAATATGTGTATATATATATATATATATATATATATATATTATATATATATATATAATAATATATATAATATAAATATGTGTATATATATACATATTAATTTTGAGCGATTAAGTACTGTTACTATCGGGTACGAGAAATACGTGCTTCTTATAATTCTTTCATCATGCATTTCGCCTTATTTTGCAGAAATTTAAATATGCTAAAACTAACCAACGGAGGGTCGTTATGTTCTTTTGTCTTTCAAAAGGCAAAGCTATATTACGTAAATTGAAAAAGAGAGGCGTAGTATTGTTGTCTTTAACAATATTCAATATCAGCTAGGTACACAAAGTCTTTTGTCCTTCAAATGCTAGTACTATTTGTTGCAAATAGTGAAAGAGAGGTGTAGGAGTTTTATCTTTATCAATATTATTGTCAGCCCGGCGGTCAAAGACTACACTGGAAAGCGCAAATAAACAAAAGGAGCAGTGCGTCTACCATTAGCGAAAACTGCCGCAACAATTTAAAGCAAGATATATCACTTAGTATGAACAAGAGTGCCTGGGAGGGTGAAAACTAATAAAAGGAATTGTGCCTTTGAAAATAATGGTCCCGTGACGTTTAGTGAATCTTGTGACAGAATTCTGGTGTGTCTCGGACGAGGCAAAAGGTGACGAGGAGAGGTCAGGGTATCGCTAAGCTAAAAACGGGATGGACTCGAATTCCTGTTCTTCGTAAAAAAAAAAAAAAAAAAAAATCCTTACGACAGTCACGTCAGTGGGAGAACAGGAGTAGGTTGTGACTTTAGAATCTAATGAAAGGTAGACGTAGCCTTATTATTATTATTATTATTATTATTATTATTATTATTATTATTATTATTATTATTATTATTATTATTCAGAAGATGAACCCTATCCATATGCAACAAGCCCACAGGGACATTTGACTTGAAAGGTAACTGGAAATATAGAAAGAAGAAGTCACTTAATAAAAAAGATTAATAAATTAACAAATTAGTAAAAAGACAAAAATGTTATTATTAGATTATTAAGATAATGATAATAATAATACCAGCAACAACAACAACAACAACAACAAAATAATAATAATAATAATAATAATAATAATAATAATAATAATAATAATAATAATCATAATAATAATAATAATAATAATAAAAATAATAATAATAATAATTACAAAACAGTTTCTCTTATTTACAGTGCAGAATGTAATTGAAAGTAACCTCTAGTCATTTGCCACCATTTATTACAACACTATTCACTCGTAGATACCGTAACCATTCTAAAAACCCTTATTTGATTCCTGTAAAAATGAACATCGTATTCCTCGCCCCAATCCTGAATAGAAGTATTTGTTGACATACACGCTCAATTTTTTTTCATTGACAAAGGAAACGAACAGCTCCTACATTTTTGTTTGTGACCCATTCAGCAGAAGAAGGGCCCGACTTTAAAGGATAGAGAAACAAAAGCGCAAATGGGTCGCGCTGTCTTTATTTACCTGACGTCAACATACAAACATTGACGCAACGGAAAAAAAAAATTTTTTTATTTTTAGGTCACATTCTCTCTCTCTCTCTCTCTCTCTCTCTCTCTCTCTCTCTCTCTCTCTCTCTCTCTCTCTCGTCCCTTTTGAAGCGTTTTCAACTTTTCACTGCAATGTAATCAATTACGCTCTTCGAGTGCCGGTAGACTTTACCTTCTTTTTTGAAGAGATCTGTATTTCTGCAGCATTTGCAGTAGCGTCCTTTTTGTGTTGATTGAAGATAATCATAACAAAATTCAAGACCAATTGAATCTTAGTTTTCTGTGTATGAAAACTATTGTGCCGACTTTGTCTGTCCATCCGCCCGCCGTCATATCTAAAAAACAAAAAACTACTGAGGTTAGAGACGGTGCAACAAATGGGGTATTTTGACCATCCACCCTCCAATCATCAAACATACCAAATTGCACCCTTATTTAAGGTTAAAAATACTCCAATGGATCATGCATCTGGCAGCACTTTCCGGAGCCATGGTACACACCCTCACGTTTTTATTTCATATGTACGATTAAACTAATATCCTCCCTTGGAACTGAGGCGCAAAAAAACAAACACGAAGTGCGTACACACACACACACACACATACGCACACACACACACACACATATATATATGTATATATATAAATATATATATATATATAAATAAATATATATATTACTAATATATATATATATATATATATATATCCACTTTAAACCTTTTTTCCAAAGTGTTCAAGCGGGACTATGGAATAAAAAATGTTTTTTAGTTTACAGCTGAAATTTCTGTGAACTTGATTGCTTTAATTTCATACGCCTTATTATTATATATATATATATATATATATATATATATATATATATATATATATATATATGTATATATATATATATATATATCTATATCTATATATATACTATATATATATATATATATATATATATGTATATATATGCTATAGGGAATAAAATTATATATATATATATATATATATATATATATATATATATATATATATATATACATATATATATATAGATATATATACATATCTATATGTACATGCATTTATATATATATATATATATATATATATATGCATATATATATATATATATATATATATATATATATATGCATATATATATATATATATATATATATATATATATATATATATACATATATATATATGATTGTGTGTTTGTTTGTATGCAAATGTATGTGTATTTCTTCATGAATTTAAATGCGTCACCGATGGAACACCAATAGTTATAAAATAACAAAATAATTTTTTTTCTATAGTTTTATATGGTTACCCTTTATAACGTCTATTTCATGAAATTTAAATGTAAAGTGTTTCCATGTAAATTACTCAGGCTACCAAGCAGTTAATTCCTATGTATTTCAATTTTCAATAAATTATTTATTCTATAAATGGAAACTATTGTGCATTGATTTCAGGCATTCATATTGATACCTTCAAACGTTACAGAATTCTGAAATAAAGGAGGGTATTGTCTTTAGGAAATGATATACAAACGTATGGCACATATATATTGTGGTCTGAAGAGCTCGGTCTTATTATACTGAACGTGAACACTCAGAAGTTAGCGTTGAAGCGAGTTTTTCTATTCAATACGTTTTATGTAAACAGAATATAATTTTCATGGTTTATTTATGATCTTGTCAACTTCTGGGGAGTAAATATGTCAGTCAAAACCAAAGAATTAAATTTTTTACCGGAAGGAATTACCGTTTATATTATCAGGAATCGAACAAAAGAAAGGTAGGCTGATGTGGGTTAATGAAAAAAAAAAATTATGTTTTATTACCTAATGTGACGATAGACCAGCATTTCTTTGCTTACAAATTGCACAACTTTATTTGGAGTTTCTAAATCCCCTGAAATCCGTGTTGCAATTAATGTTTGAGAAGTTTAGGGAAAATGATGAAAGGACAAACGCAGACTTAATTATTCCCATTAAAGTCATAAAGTCCATAACCATGCCGAAACATTACCATCCGCGCCTCTAGTAAAGCTATTACAGTACATGTGCAACTCTTTCTCATATAAAATTTACTTCAAAGATCTAATTTCGTTAATGTAAAGCGCGACGTATATGATTAAACAGAAATTGTATAGGTAAAATATTATATAATATTGTCAAAAAAGATGAGTATTCACACAACTAAAAATACTCACAGTAGCGTAGTATATTTTATAATAAATCTACGCAGAGCTTCCGGGAATCTGTTCGATTCCCTTTCCAATCGAACAGATTCCCGAAAGTTCTCTGTAGAGATTTATCTTTAAAGAATAAGTGCCCAAGCATAACTGTGGATTTGTTTCTCCATTACCACAATTATTCGATGCCACTCTTTAGCAACTGAACGAAAAAAGTCTTTCTTCATTTTATTTGTTATTACCAATTGTTTATTAATTTGCAAAGAATAACAGTAAAAAATAAAGTACTTTCCCAGACATTTTTAATATCCTTAAGACAGCAGGAACGCCTCAGGTGATATTCCTTGAGGTTCCTCAACCATCGAAAAACGAGCGAAAAACTTTCAGTAATAAAATGTTTGTATAATGGAAATGAAAGCAACGATAAATAAGGTCACTAATTCTACGCAAGGTTCAAAAATTAAAAATAATATTCATTCATCCAAGAAATTTGATGAATATGTAACATCTGCTGTAAGCAGCTTTTGAGTGAAAAACATATTCTTTTTAAAGTCTTCAGACTGGCTTGTACAAAACTTCCCTTAGGTGACTGCTTACTTTCCCAGGAGTAATGATTCTTTCTTTCGTGTTTAACTTAGTTCTCAGTTAGCACACACTGAAAACTGTCGCTGTTGTTCCATTTAGTATCTTTTGACGTCAGCCGTTTCAGCCAATAACTCATGTACATAGTACATGCATAATACATTTGTTTATAAATGATCATATATGACTAAAAACGCTTGACATTCCCAAAATGTTCCTTGCGAGTTCTTTCAGAAAAAAGGGAATGGGGATGTCTTCATAAATTATCTTAAATCCCCACACAGTTTGATAAATGAAGGTTCCCAAAATATTGTATGACACCAGGAAACATGAAAGATGATGAGAGAGAGAGAGCAGAGAGAGAGAGAGAGAGAGAGAGAGAGAGAGAGAGATAGAGAGAGAGGAGAGAGAGACGAGAGAGAGAGAGAGAGATTAGAGAGAGAGAGAAAGCAAACAGGAAGTCAATTATTTGTGAGAAGTCTGGTAACAAGTTCAAATAACTGGGAAGTAACAGAATGTTTTCGTAAAAGATGCTCGGTCATTTGCAGCTGATGTCAGGCACATGGAAGCTTCGAGTCGTTAACATCTGTCGCAGTGTCGTTGACGACTTGGCTTACGACGACTAACATAGCACAACAGCTGGTTCCCAGGCAGGGACATGTAATTATGCATAACTATATGAACAGTCTCCAACACTAGAGATCTTTTTTAAACCTTTAGTCCATTTATGAAATTTAGGCTATGAAGCCAAGCAGTGGTTACTTCCGGCCGTTCATTTCTTAAGGCAATGAAAAGAGGGAGTTAGAGTGGTTGGACAGCAAGATAGAAAGATCTAGAAAATAAAGGAAAGTCGAAGGAAACCCCAGAGCTGACTAGACTAAGAGTAAGAAGTCCGAGAGACTGGATACCAAGATTGGAGAAAGAAAGCAGTAAATTAAAAGACTAAAAGGTATGTACAGCCAAGTGCCGAAGTGACACTGTAAACACCCTTCAGTAATGCCTACAGTGCACCACGTGAGGTGCTCTGACGGCATTATCACCCAAAAGGATATTCCTCCAGAACTGAATGGCTATCAGGCAAGACTGACAAACTATCTTTGATTAGCCTACTAAACATCAAGGATTCTTCTTTAGTACCAATGATTCAGATATTATTATTATTATTATTATTATTATTATTATTATTATTATTATGCTCTATCACAGTCCTCCAATTCGACTGGGTGGTATTTATAGTGTGGGGTTCCGGGTTGCATCCTGCCTCCTTAGGATTCCATCACTTTTCTTACTATGTGCGCCGTTTCTAGGATCACACTCTTCTGCATGAGTCCTGGAGCTACTTCAGCCTCTAGTTTTTCTAGATTCCTTTTCAGGGATCTTGGGATCATGCCTAGTGCTCCTATGATTATGGGTACGATTTCCACTGGCATATCCCATATCCTTCTTATTTCTATTTTCAGATCTTGATACTTATCCATTTTTTCCCTCTCTTTCTCTTCAACTCTGGTGTCCCATGGTATTGCGACATCAATGAGTGATACTTTCTTCTTGACTTTGTCAATCAACGTCATGTCTGGTCTATTTGCACGTATCACCCTATCCGTTCTGATACCATAGTCCCAGAGGTTCTTTGCCTGATCGTTTTTCTATCACTCCCTCAGGTTGGTGCTCATACCACTTATTATTATTATTATTATTATTATTATTATTATTATTATTATTATTATTATTATTGTTGTTGTTGTTTTTGTTGTTGTTATCATTATTATTATTATTATTATTATTATTATTATTATTCTGTATATAACCTCTTCATATGGAACAAGCCCACAGGGGTCATTGACTTGAAATTCAAACTTCCAAAGCACATGGTGTTCTTTAGGAGGAATTAAGAGGAAGTAAAAAAATATTATAAACATATGAATAGACAATAAAAAGCATTAAAATGCAAGAAGAATAGAATTAGGGTAGTGACGAATTACATCTTCGCTTGAACCTCTAAAGTTCACTTATTACAGCAAATGAAAGCGACTGCCCACCTGCTGTTGAGGATGCTTGAATATAGTCGAATGCGCCTCCTCCCAAGAGAGTGAGAGAGGCTGCCATTCCTTTGGCGGAAAAGGCTCATCGCTGAAAGGGAATAGCTGCTTTCACCGAGGAGACTTTGCAACTCCATCGTCCTCATTTTCGATGCGGAGATCAAAAGCGTCTCCGTAATCCCTTTATCCCGACTTTCAAAGACTCAATTCCGGCGCAGAAACAAACGTTGTTGTCCAGCCCGTGGATCATAACATGCAAAAACTGGTTTGATGTTCTCCTAGGCAGCGTTGCTGTTGCTGCATTACAGAATTGCTGTGAGGGTTAGGGATGGAGCACTTTTGACTTGTGTGCTCGCCTTTCATAACGGTCCCTAGTTATTAAAACCTTAATTCAATTTAGTAGAATAGGTGAAAATGAGTGTCACAAATTTTCTAGGGTTAAGCATAATGAATGCTAAGCATATGCCATTAGCTTGCTAATTTTCTCGTTAATTAAATTTTCCCAGACCTTTCTGAATTTATATTATCATCAAATGAAAAACGTTATAAGCAGTTTAACTGGGAAAATAACTAAAAGTAATACACAACTTTATTTTCTAAAGAATTCGAGGCATAACTTTTGTTTTAATGTTACAAAAACTTGGCAACCTTATTATAATTTTTCCAAGATCGACTTTAAAACCTTGCAGGCCCCATTCTTAAGACGCAAACTAATAATTCGATCACTTACTAAAAATAGCTGCTGCTATATGGTAACTAAAAGATGATGCAATTTGATACAAACTGTAATAGAAAAAATAAAATGAGATTGAATGAGAATTACTCATAGCTATAGAACAGTAAATAAAAAATATATGTCAGTCAAGACTTTTATAATTCATAAACAGTATCGTCAGAAGTGATTGCATCCAAGAAAGAAAGTTGGTATTTACAGATGCGTTTATTCATTCAATCGTAAATGTTCCCGCAAGTCACCGAAACGTTATAGCTACGAAGCCGTGGAATTCTTGAAATATTCAAAGGATATAAAGTATAATGTCCGCAACTTTTAGAAAAGGAAAGCTGAGCTGCTTTGTGTCTGACATATTATATCAATTAATTAGAGGAAAAGGAACTAAATTGTAGGGTTTTTTTTTTCTTTTGCGATATTCCGATTCCTTGCAAAAGCCAACGCAAACAAACGCTGGCAAATTCCTCCGCGTACATTAAGACAGCCGTGATTATCAGTCATATTGTAGGCGTCAACCAAACCTGCCCAATATCGCAATGGTGCTGCATTTAAATTTCCCTATCCTTCATGGTGCTTTCAGTACGTTTTATAAGGGAGAAAGGTACATTACGGCATGATATTATCATACGTCTTCCATCTTCAAGTAATCTTCATTTTCACTTATACATGATAAATAGTCGAATGATTAAGGTGAAAGTGGATATACCTCTGTCTTTTTCTACAATCATAAAACACACATACACACAAATACACACACAGACGAACACCTAACCTATGCAAGCACTTAAACCAGCAGACAGGCAGGCAGACTGTAATAAAAGAAAAACTTAATGCAGAAAAGGAGACAACCCTTTGCTAACGACAAAACTAACAGGCTATTAAGAGCAATACCAATTTGCCAGAATGACAATCTCGTGTATATATATAAATATATATATATATATATATATATATATATATATATATATATATATGTATATATATATATGATATATATATCTATATATATATATATATATATATATATATATATATATATATATATATATATATATATATCTATATATATATATATATATATATATATATATATATATATCATATATGTGTGTGCGAATGTGTCTGTATATAATATAATATATATATATACATATATAATATATGCATATACATATATATTTATATAAGTATGTGTATGTATATATATATATATATATATATATATATATATATATATATATATATATATATATATATGTATGTATATATATATATATATATATATATATATATATACATATATAATATATATGCATATACATATATATTTATATAAGTATAGTATGTATATATATATATATATATATATATATATATATATGTGTGTGTATATATATATATATATATATATATATATATATATATATATTATATATACAAGTGTGTATATATGTGTTTGTATATGTAAACGGTATCAAATATGGAAAAGCACGTGAAAATATCAGCAGGCTAGAAAGACATTATATAATATGATTTATCAAAATCATAAACAAGTGCCAAACCTCTCTTTTGAGCTCCCATTTTCTGTAAAAATTTCCATCGGAGAAGAAATCCATCAAAAAATTCCCCTGATTCTGATGTTCCATAAAAGAATCATTAATCTTTTCCTCCCTCTGAGACTTTCTAGTTGAGTCTTTTAATCAATCATTTATCCAAGTATTATTAGCTGGTATTAGAAAAC
>NC_087204.1:82195422-82210422 GCF_015104395.2 Macrobrachium nipponense | reverse complement strand
CTCCTGACCCAAAACCTCAAATGAAACATTTGCATTAACCGGTTCATTGACGGGCCATTATGAATGCAATTACGAAGTGAAGGTTTCGCGGATACTATAATACTTCTGACGAAATTAGTGGGCATTTGTAGCTCGAATGAATCACGGTGATGTGATAATTATTCATTCATATATATATATATTATATTATATATATATATATATATATATATATATATATATATATAAATATATACATAATATATATGTGTATATATATACATATTAATTTGAGCGATTAAGTGCTGTTACTATCGGGTACGAGAAATAGGTGCTTCCTATAATTCTTTCGTCAAGCAAATAGCCTCATTTTGCAGAAATTTAAATATGCTAAAACTAACCAACGGAGGGTCGTTATGTTCTTTTGTCTTTCAAATGGCAAAGCTATATTACGTAAATTGAAAAAGAGAGGCGTAGTATTGTTGTCTTTAACAATATTAATATCAGCCAGGTACACAAAGTCTTTTGTCCTTCAAATGCCAGTACTATTTGTTGCAAATAGTGAAAGAGAGGTGTAGGAGTTTTATCTTTATCAATATTATTGTCAGCCCGGCGGTCAAAGACTACACTGGAAAGCGCAAATAAACAAAAGGAGCAGTGCGTCTACCATTAGTGAAAACTGCCGCAACAATTTAAAGCAAGATATATCACTTACTATGAACAAGAGTGCCTGGGAGGGTGAAAACTAATAAAAGGGAATTGTGCCTTTGGAAAATAATGGTCCTGTGACCTTTAGTGAATCTTGTGACAGAATTCTGGTGTCTCGGATGAGGCAAAAGGTGACGACGTGGCACCATTTATTACAACACTATTCACTCGTAGATACCGTAACCATTCTAAAAACCCTTATTTGATTCCTGTAAAAATGAACATTGTATTCCTCGCCCCAATCCTGAATAGAAGTATTTGTTGACATACACGCTCAATTTTTTTTTCATTGACAAAGGAAACGAACAGCTCCTACATTTTTGTTTGTGACCCATTCAGCAGAAGAAGGGCAAGGGGGCCCGACTTTAAAGGATAGAGAAACAAAAGCGCAAATGGGTCGCGCTGTCTTTATTTACCTGACGTCAACATACAAACATTGACGCAACGGAAAAAAAAAATTTTTTTAGGTCACATTCTCTCTCTCTCTCTCTCTCTCTCTCTCTTCTCTCTCTCTCTCTCTCTCTCTCTCTCTCTCGTCCCTTTTGAAGCGTTTTCAACTTTTCACTGCAATGTAATCAATTACGCTCTTCGAGTGCCGGTAGACTTTACCTTCTTTTTTGAAGAGATCTGTATTTCTGCAGCATTTGCAGTAGCGTCCTTTTTGTTTGATTGAAGATAATCATAACAAAATTCAAGACCAATTGAATCTTAGTTTTCTGTGTATGAAAACTATTGTGCCGACTTTGTCTGTCCATCCGCCCGCCGTCATATCTAAAACAAAAACTACTGAGGTTTAGAGACGGTGCAACAAATGGGGTATTTTTGACCATCCACCCTCCAATCATCAAACATACCAAATTGCACCCTTGTTTAAGGTTAAAAAAATAACCATGGATCATGCATCTGGCAGCACTTTCCGGAGCCATGGTACGCACCCTCACGTTTTTATTTCATATGTACGATTAAACTAATATCCTCCCTTGGAACTGAGGCGCAAAAAAAAAAAACATGAAGTACGTACACACACATACACACACACCACATACGCACACACACACACACACACACACATATATATGTGTATATATATAAATAAATATATATATATATATATATATATATATATATATATATATATATATATATATATATATATATATATATCCCCACATTTAAACCTTTTTTCCAAAAGTGTTCAAGGGGACTATGGAATAAAAAATGTTTTGTTGTTTACAGCTGAAATTTCTGTGAACTTGATTGCTTTAATTTCATACGCCTATATTATATATATATATATATATATATATATATATATATATATATATATATATATATATATATAAATGTGTGTGTATGTGTGTGTGTGTATATATACTATATATATATATATATATATATATATATATATATATATATATATATATATATATATCATATATATATATATATCTATATATATATATAGATATATATATATATATATATATATATATATATATATATATATATATATTATATATATATATTATATACCATATATGTATGTATGTATATGTATATATAAATATTCGCATGTATATAGTATCTGTATATATATATATGTATATATATATATATATATATATATATATATATATATATATATATATATTACATATCTATATATACATGCATACATATATATATATATATATATATATATATATATATATATATATATATATATGATTGTGTTTATGTATGTATGCAAATGTATGTGTATTTCTTCATGAATTTAAATGCGTCACCGATGAAACACCAATAGTTATAAAATAACAAAATAATTTTGTTTTCTATAGTTTTATATGGTTACCCTTTATAACGTCTATTTCATCTGAAATTTAAATGTAAAGTGTTTCCATGTAAATTACTCAGGCTGCCAAGCAGTTAATTCTCATGTATTTCAATTTTCAATAAATTATGTATTCTATAAATGGAAACTATTGTGCATTGATTTCAGGCATTCATATTGATACCTTCAAACGTTACAGAATTCTGTTATAATGGAGGGTATTGTCTTTAGGAAATGATATACAAACGTATGGCACAGTATATGTTGAATATATCATGGACTGAAGAGCTCGGTCTTATTATACTGAATGTGAACATTCAAAGTTAGCGTTGAAGCGAGTTTTTCTATTCAATACGTTTTATGTAAACAGAAAATAATTTTCATGGTTTATTTATGATCTTGTCAACTTCTGGGAGTAAATATGTCAGTCAAAACCAAAGATTTAAATTTTTTACCAGGAAGGAATTACCGTTTAGATTATCAGGAATCGAACAAAAGAAGGGTAGGCTGATGTGGGTTAATAAAAAAAAAAAAATTAAGTTTTTATTACCTAAATGTGACGATAGACCAGCATTTCTTTGCTTGCAAATTGCACAACTTTATTTGGAGTTTCTAAATCCCCTGAAATCCGTGTAATTAAAGTCAGTTTGATTTCTCGGGAATTATTGCGCTCAGTTTTAGGTTCGAAACTCTTACTCAGTTTACCGTAGACTTTTGAACAAAACAGAGATAATTAACTCTCATTAGATTCCCATTACATTACAGAGACTGACATTGACTTCCACAACAGTTGGATTATTTACGATGTTCTATGACAAGAAAAGTGTGAGATAATGAGATGGATCAAAGTGTTCAGTAACGAACGTAACTACTTCTGAGCAATAATGTCTGAGAAGTTTAGGGAAAATGATGAAAGGAAAAACGCAGACTTAATTATTCCCATTAAAGTCGTTAAGTCAATAACCATGCCGAAACATTACCATCCACGCCTCTAGTAAAAATATTACAGTACATGTGCAACTCTTTCTCATATAAATTAACTTCAAAGATCTAATTTCGTTTAATGTAAAGCGCGACGTATATGATTAAACAGAAATTGTATCGGTAAAATATTATATAATATTGTCAAAAAAGATGAGTATTCACACAACTAAAAATACTCACAGTAGTGTAGTATATTTTAAAATAAATCTAAGCAGAGCCTCCGGGAATCTGTTCGATTCCCCTTTCCAATCAATTATGCGATGACACTCTTTAGCAACTGAACGAAAAAAGTCTTTCTTCATTTTATTTCTTATTACCAATTGTTTATTAATTTGCAAAGAATAACAGTAAAAATAAAGTACTTTCCCAGACATTTTTAATATCCTTAGGACAGCAGGAAACGCCTCAGGTGATATTCCTTGAGGTTCCTCAACATCGAAAAAACAAGAGAAAAACTTTCAGTAATAAATGTTTGTATAATGGAAATGAAAGCAACGATAAATAAGGTCACTAATTCTACGCAAGGTTCAAAAATTAAAAAAGAATATTCATTCATCCAAGAAATTTGATGAATATGTAACATCTGCTGTAAGCAGCTTTTGAGTGAAAAACATATTTTTTTTAAAGTCTTCAGACTGGCTTGTACAAAACTTCCCTTAGGTGACTGCTTACTTTCCCAGGAGTAATGATTCTTTCTTTCGTGTTTAACTTAGTTCTCAGTTAGCACACACTGAAAACTGTCGCTGTTTGTTCCATTTAGTATCTTTTGACGTCAGCCGTTTCAGCCAATAACTCATATACATAGTACATGCATAATACATTTGTTTATAAATGATCATATATGACTAAAAACGCTTGATATTCCCAAAATATTCCTTGCGAGTTCTTTCAGAAAAAAGGGAATGGGGATGTCTTCATAAATTCTCTTAAATCCCCACACAGTTTGATAAATGAAGGTTCCCCAAAATATTGTATGACACCAGGAAACATGAAAAGATGAGAGAGAGAGAGAGAGAGAGAGAGAGAGAGACAGAGAGACAGAGTGACAGAGAGAGATGAGAGAGAGAGAAAGAGAGAGAGAGAGAGAGAGAGAGATTAAAGCAAACAGGAAGCCAATTATTTGTGAGAAGTCTGGTAACAAGTTCAAATAACTGGGAAGTAACAGAATGTTTTCGAAAAAGATGCTCGGTCATTTGCAGCTGATGTCAGGCACATGGGAAGCTTCGAGTCGTTAACATCTGTCGCAGTGTTAACAACAGCTGGTTCCCAGGCAGGGACATGTAATTATGCATAACTATATGAACAGTCTCCAACACTAGAGATCTTTTTTAAACCTTTAGTCCATTTACGAAATTTAGACTATCAAGCCAAGCAGTGGTTACTTCCGGCCGTCCAGTTCTTAAGGCAATGAAAAGAGGGAGTTAGAGTGGTTGGACAGCAAGATAGAAAAATCCAGAAAATAAAGGAACTCGAAGGAAACCCCACAGCTGCACTAGACTAAGAGTAAGAGTCCGAGAGACTGGATAGCAAGACTGGAGAAAGAAAGCAGTAAATAAAAAAACTAAAAGGTATGTACAGCCAAGTGCTGAAGTGACACTGTAAACACCCTTCAGTAATGCCTACAGTGCACCACGTGAGGTGCTCTGACGTCATTGTCACCCTACAAGGATATTCCTCCAGAACTGAATGGCTAGTCAGGCAAGACTGACAAACTATCTTTGATTAGCCCACTAAACATCAAGGATTCTTCTTTAGTACCAATGATTCAGATATTATTATTATTATTATTATCATTATTATTATTATTATTATTATTATTATTATTATTATTGTTGTTGTTGTTGTTGTTCTTCATATGGAACAAGCCCACAGGGGTCATTGACTTGAAATTCAAACTTCCAAAGCACATGGTGTTCTTTAGGAGGAATTAAGAGGAAGTAAAAAAATATTATAAACATATGAATAGACAATAAAAGCATTAAAATGCAAGAAGAATAGAATTAGGGTAGTGACGAATTACATCATCGCTTGAACCTTAAAGTTCACTTATTACAGCAAATGAAGGCGACTGCCCACCTGCTGTTGAGGATGCTTGAATATAGTCGAATGCGCCTCCTCCCAAGAGAGTGAGAGAGGCTGCCATTCCTTTGGCGGAAAAGGCTCATCGCTGAAAGGAATAGCTGCTTTCACGGAGGGGACTTTGCAACTCCATCGTCCTCATTTTCGATGCGGAGATCAAAAGCGTCTCCGTAATCCCTTTATCCCGACTTTCAAAGACTCAATTCCGGCGCAGAAACAAACGTTGTTGTCCAGCCCGTGGATCATAACATGCAAAAACTGGTTTGATGTTCTCCGAGGCAGCGTTGCTGTTGCTGCATTACAGAATTGCTGTGAGGGTTAGGGATGGAGCACAATTTGACTTGTGTGCTCGCCTCTCATAATGGTCCCTAGTTATTAAAACCTCCATAATTCAATTTAGTAGAATAGGTGAAAATGAATGTCACAAATTTTCTAGGGTTAAGCATAATGAATGCTAAGCATATGCCATTAGCTTGCTAATTTTCTCGTTAATTAAATTTTCCCAGACCTTTCTGAATTTATATTATCATCAAATGAAAAGCGTTATAAGCAGTTTAACTGGGAAAATAACTGAAAGTAATACACAACTTTATTTTCTAAAGAATTCGAGGCATAACTTTTGTTTTTAATGTTACAAAAACTTGGCAACCTTATTATCATTTTTCCAAGATCGACTTTAAAACCGTGCAGGCCCCATTTTTAAGACGCAAACTAATAATTCGATCACTTACTAAAAATAACTGCTGCTATGTAGTAACTAAAAGATGATGCATTTGATACAAACTGTAATAGAAAAAATAAAATGAGATTGACTTAGAATTACTCATAAAACATATATGTCAGTCAAGACTCTTTTATAATTCATAAACAGTATCGTCAGAAGTGATTGCATCCAAGAAAGAAAGTTGGTATTTACAGATGCGTTTATTCATTCAATCGTAAATGTTCCCTCAAGTCACCGAAACGTTATAGCTACGAAGCCGTGGAATTCTTGAAATATTCAAAGGATACAAAGTATTATGTCAGCAACTTTTACAAAAAGAAAGCTGAGCTTGCTTTGTGTCTGACATATTATATCAATTAATTAGAGGAATAAGAACTAAATTGTAGGGTTTTTTTTTTTTTCTTTTGCGATATTCCGATTCCTTGCAAAAGCCAACGCAAACGAACGCTGGCAAATTCCTCCGCGTACATTATGACAGCCGTGATTATCAGTCATATTGTAGGCGTCTACCAAACTTGCCCAATATCGCAATGGTGCTGCATTTAAATTTCCCTATCCTTCATGGTGCTTTCACGTACGTTTTATAAGGGAGAAAGGTACATTACGGCATGAAATTATCATACGTCTTCCATCTTCAAGTAATCTTCATTTTCACTTATACATGATAAATAGTCGAATGATTATGGTGAAAGTGGATATACCTCTGTCTTTTTCTAAAATCATAAACACACATACACACACAGACGAACACCTATGCAAGCACTTAAACCAGCAGACAGGCAGGCAGACTGTAATAAAAGAAAAACTTAATGCAGAAAAGGAGACAACCCTTTGCTAACGACAAAACTAACAGGCTATTAAGAGCAATACCAATTTGCCAGAATGACATAATCTCGTGTATATATATAAATATATATATATATATATATATATATATATATATATATATATATATATATATATATATATATATATATACACACACACACACACATATATATATATATATATGTGTGTGTGTGTGTGTGTCTGTATATAAATATAATATATTTATACATATATAATATATATGCATATACATATATATTTATATAAGTATGTGTATGTATATATATGTTACAGTCAATATCTAAATCCAGACAATTGTAAAGTGACTGATTTTTTCAGGCAGTTTGTGAATTGCCTGGTTCAACCAGTCAGTTTATAAATCAGCTAAAAATCGCAGGACAATTTACAAAGTGACTAAAATAATTATTTTGATAGATTTTCTTGGCATATTGACTGAAATGATCCTGCTACGGGTCACAAATCCCCAACCCCGCTTAATCTTAAACACCAAGAACAACAACGAACCCGCAACAGTGTGCGTGTGTGTGCTAGCTAGCTGGAACTGTTGTCTGTTGGTCTTGTCCCTCCCTGGCATTGTCCTTCCGTGAGGTTCACTTCGTTTATAGAAAATATGGTGTGTTCCCAAGAAACACAATTTTACGACAAAGTGATGTTCAAGAAAAACTCGGACACAAAGTCATTAATACTGACTAAACTTGAGTACTACAATCTGACAGAGGAACTCAGAGTAGCAGCATCTGCAAAAAATAGATGAAATCGGCAGTATTACATCCTTGGATGTTATGAAGTTCTTCAGTATGGTGGTGTTGAAAAGTTGATAAAAAACGGAAGGGTGAAACTCAAGAACCATTTATTTTGTGCACGTTGAGGATATGTTTGAAACAATAAAACGTGCTCACATTGCTACGGGCCATGGCGGCAGAGACAAAATGTTCAAGAATTGTCAAGATATGCGACCGTAACGAGAGATATTGTAGAACTGTTCAAATCTGTGTGTGTTCAGTGTCAAAAGAAACGAAAGAGATGTGCTACCATGTTCGAAGCCCCCCAAAGTCTGCAAAGTGATAATGGTAGTGAATTTACAACATTGGTTATCTCGGAACTCAAACTTCTTTGGCCAGACCTGTTGATCGTTCATGGTAAACCAAGGCATCCACAGAGCCAGGGATCAGTTGAACGCCTTAAATGTGATATAAAAGACGTGCTTATTTCATGGTTAGGGATGATGATACAAGTGACTGGCCTATAGGACTCAGGTTTGTGCAGTTCCAAAAGAACACCAGTTACCATTCTGGAATCAAACAATCCCCATACAAAGCACTCTTTGGTGTTGAGTCCAGAGTAGGTCTACGCTCAACTGCACTTCCAGATGTTTTGAAGACAATGATCACTGAAGAGGATTTATTTGGAGCTTACAGTTCCCCTCTGACTCTACTCGTCCAGACGAATCACCCGAGTGCACGAACCCTCCAGACAATTCACCTCAGAACACGAAACCTCCAGACAATTCACCTAACCACACGAACCCTCCAGACGATCCACCTGAGTGCATGGATCATCCATACGATTCACCTGAATTTTCTACTCCACCAAATGACTCGCCAGAGGACTTCACTCAGCCAGGTAGTGATACTCTCTCACTCACTCACACACACACACACACAATTATAAAAGGTAACTGATAACTAATTTGGTCAAGTTCCAAACCACATAGCAAGTCTATCACCATTTATTAAATGTTTTCTTTTGTTATTAATCAGAGGGCTCTGCCTATCCAGACAGTCCACCCTGTGGCCAGAATCCTCAAGGAAGACTTTATAAGCTCCAAGAAGACATAGCACTGCAGCGGTCCATAGCAGCAGCTGGTCAGTTAGCTCAAGCTGAGCGCACGGTCAAACGTAGTCGTGTAGAACATGTCCCAGGTAATCCAGGAGATAACGTGACAATTCCCATCCCGTTAGTTGATCGAGGAAAAGGTGATCCACGAAATGTTATCGGTGTTATTTTAGATCGTAACGAAAATGACATGTATCGAATAGGCGTGAGAGATGGACTACTCAAGGGGCGCTACAGTAGGAGCCAATTTGATATTTGCAGCCAGCAACTGTATAGTATTGGTGAAGTGAGTGCAGACAAGGAGGTAGGACTACGTCAGGCAGTACAGCAATCATCTAGGTTTGGTGGTCAATGTTATGAGTGCAACTGTACTGTAGGCAAGAAACAATGTCAAACAAATCGCTGTAAATGTTACAAAGAAGGTTACAAGTGCAATAGTCAGTGCTTGAATTGTAAAATAAAAACTGATATAATATTCAAAATGTCACATTTTATACTTTATTTTTAATTTTGATATATCGTTACATAGGTTTTAGAAAATAAAATTTTACTCAAGAACACGGTTTGTTTTTCTGTCAGTTCATTACTTCATATGAGTCAATATCTTAAGGAAATAATGAGCTCTGAGCTCACACTAAGAGGGAAACAGCTAGTTAAACACACACACACACACACACACACACAGGACCTGGATTCGTTCCTCGGCCGGGCGGGGTTGGGGATTTGTGATCCGTAGCAGGATCATTTCAGTCAATATGCCAAGAAAATCTATCAAAATTTTAGTCACTTTGTAAATTGTCTGCGATTTTTAGCTGATTTATAAACTGACTGGGTGAACCAGGCAATTCACAAACTGCCTGAAAAAATCAGTCACTTTTCAAATTGTCTGGATTTAGATATTGACTGTAACATATATATATATATATATATATATATATATATATATATATATATATATATATATATATATATATATATATCTATATATATATATATATATATATATATTATATATATATATTATATATACAAGTGTGTATATATGTGTTTGTATATATAAACGGTATCAAATATGAAAAAGCACGTAAAAATATCAGCAGGCTAGAAAGAAATTTTATAATATGATTTATCAAAATCATAAACAAGTGCCAAACCTCTCTTTTGAGCTTCCATTTTCCGTAAAAATTTCCATCGGAGAAGAAATTCATCAAAAAATTCCCCTGATTCTGATGTTGCATAAAAGAATCATTAATCTTTTCCTCCCTCTGAGAATTTCTAGTTGAGTCTTTTAATCAATCATTTATCCGAGTATTATTAGCTGGTATTAGAAAACCATCCATCATCATTGCTTGTTAATAGTTTTTCTATTCAGATTTATTTATAGTACATTCAGTGTTAATCTAACAGAAGAATAAAGGGGATTTCTTATTACCCAAACTTGTGGAATCTGCAATCAAGACTTACATACAACCAGTTTTACAAACAGGAAACAAATGGAACTTATAATATTGGTACTTAATATGAAGGAATAGTTATAAATAAATATATTGGCATATAAATAGACACGCGCACCCGTACACACACATACACACACACACACTTAAATACGTACATATATATATATATATATATATATATATATATATATATATATACATATATATGTCTATATATATATATATATATATATATATATATATATATATATATATATATATATGAATAACTTGATCACGAAGTATATAAAATTTGATGCTATGTATAAATAAATAAAGATATATATATATATATATTATATATATATATATATATATATATATATATATATATGTTTGTGTTGTGTGTGTGTGTGTTTACATATGAGTGTGTGTGTATATAAGATGTAGAGAAATAATGAATTTGTTGCCCTAATATTGAAGGAAAACAATGTATGTAGATTTAACAATGTCAATTTCCCCTCTGATACTTTATTTCCTTCTTACCTAACTTTATTGCGATCGAGGATGCATCGTCATGAATTTAGCTTTGCCATTCATTTGAAAGTTCCAAAAAGCTAAATAGAAAAAGAGAGCTGTCGAGATTTCGAGAGAAGCAACCTATAAAACCAGGACACAGAACCTTCGGCAGGACCGCCACTCACGTCATGAAAGAATCGATCTTGATTTTTCCTTTCGTTTTTATCTCTCGTTGTTTATTCGTTCTGATGAAATAGATGGGCGAATGCTAGAACCCCGGAGAGTTTTTCTTCTATTGGTTTCGCATGGCCTTTATTTTTATTCTATTTTTTTTTTAAGCACGGTAAAATTTGCGAGAGATACGGGACTGCGTATATCCTTGTCATGAAATCGGGCGCTTGCTCATGCGCGCGTGCACTTGTTTGTGGTTGCAAGCGTTCGTTGTTTTTCTTTTTCATCCATGTTTGGAATTCGATTTGTTCTGCCCATTGCAAATATGCATGATTGCAGATTTGAATACACACGAATGCAATTCTACTTCCATCACACTCATACTGTATGCATTCTAAAGCAGAAATGCCACAAAAATTATGTTACCACATTATTCTCGAATTTATCAACTGAACAAACTTAAGTTTAACGGAAACTACAAGAGAGTCATTTATGCCAGTTTTTAGAGTTTTCGAAACCACAAAGTCAGCTTTGTTTCGAAGTTGCCGACACTCAGTTCCATGAATTCTGATTTCGCGTTCACATTTATATACGTATATATATATATATATATTATATATATATATATATATATATATATATATATATATATATATATATATATATATATATATCTATATATATATATATATATAATATATATAATATATATATATATCTGTATGTGTGTGTGAAAAAAATCATTTCGATATCCTAAAATAGTTCCATCAACTTTAGTAAATTATTGAATATTCACTACTGATATTTAAATGAAAACTTCATAACATTTACTAACAGAACATTTAGTTCTAGTTCCAACAAATCATTCCTCTTTCGCCCTTTTTTCAGTAAAATTCAGTAAGAATTTGTCCAGTACCGATTCGAAAGCGTTTCCTTAACGTGACCAAATGGAAAATAAAGAGATGAATTTTTAGTTTTCTGTAAAAGGTAAAAGAAAACTATTGTGTCGGCTTTGACTGTCCGTCCATCTGTCTGCACTTCATTCTGTCCGCCCTCAGATTTAAATCATACTGTGGCTAGAGGGTTGCAAATTGGTATTTCGATTATCCGCCCTCCAATCATCAAACATACCAAATTGCAACCCTCTAACCTCAGTAGGTTTTATCTTATTTGAGGTTAAAGTTAGCCATGGATCATGCATCTACCAGGGCTTTCCGGAGGCATGAGGCGTACCCGTCGCTCAATCGGATCTGGCGAGCGTTGAAGAGCCACCGGTCAAAGCTGATGGTTTTGTACAGCATTATACGATGTACAGAAAACTCAATTGCGCCGAGGAAACTTCGGCGCATTTTCTACTTGCTATCAAGTGAGGCGACCGGCAACACAGCAGTTCCAATTGATATATTATAGCCATGTTTTCAGATAACATCGCGAACGCGACTGGTGCTCATTTGAAAGTCAAATGGTTGCTGTAATTGTGGTTTGAGCAATACGTATTTCACATTTTTCTTTATCTATTTTTTTTTTGCGCTTCGGTATGAAGTATAGTCAGAAAGGGTAGAATATATTTCCTAGTTTAATTCAAGCAAAATAAAACAAAGAATAGGGCTTTCATAAACATTTGGTGTATAACAATTGTCTTTGAGTGAAATGTAAATATATATATATATATATATATATATATATATATATATATATATATATATATATATATATATATATATATATATATATATATATATATATATATATATATATATATATATATATATAATATATATATATCATATATATATATATATAATATATATATATATATATATATATTATTATATCACACACACACACACACACACATATATATATATATATATATATAGATATATATATATATATATATATATATATATCTATATATATTATATATATATAAAATCATTTATATGTGTATGTATATATGTATATCCAAACATTATATGAAACAGTGTTTTAAATACACCGTTGATAAATTTCCTGTTCCGAATTGTGATAATATTCTTTTATTTTGCCTTGTCGCCGGATGAGTGGAAGAGATGATTAACCTTACCCGTTTTTTTTTTTTTTTATAATCCGAATACCTGGTTTCATGAAAATGCATAATAACATATAAACAGTATAGAATACAACTTATATGAATAAATATTCTCTCTCTCTCTCTCTCTCTCTCTCTCTCTCTCTCTCTCTCTCTCTCTCTCTCTCTCTCTGCCACATATACCTCGCTTCACCTAAAGAGATGAATAATTTCTTGCAGAGATTCCAGATAAGTGATTCGATATTCCAAGCAACTTGTCATTGGATTTCACAAACTTAGAGTTCTTTTATATTAGATCTAAGGGGCAATATTTCTCTTTGCCCTTGGCTGTCTTTGGATGTTCATGCATCTCGTTATTATCTGCAATTTATGTCATTTTTATCTCTTGTATTTTATTCTACTTATATTTATCATCATCGAACATTTTTTGTCAGTTTCAACAAGCAAAAAATGCGTCGAAGTTTCTTACACCCAATCGAGTTTTCTGTACATCGTATAATGAAGGCCACCGAAAATAGCTCTATCTTTTGATGGTTTAGGTATAATACAGTACGATCCGTGGCCAATGAAACTTTAACCACGGCCTATATCGTTGCCAGAAGCACGATTATGGCTAACTTTAACCTTAAATAAAATACATACTATTGAGACTAGAGGGATTCAATGTGGAATGTTTGATGATTGAAGGGTAGATAATCTACATACCAATTTGCAGCTCTCTAGACAAAATAGTTTTCATGATCTGAGGAAGAAGAGAAAAAGGACGGACAGAAAAATAGTTTTCTTTCCAGAAAAATAAAAACCTGTTAACAATTTTCATCGTATGAGGTAGCGGTAATTGACCTTTTGTTATGTTTTACCAACTGAGATTGACAAGACTGGCTTCATGATTGGCTCTAATGAGACGAATTAATTTACTTCTCAATACAGAGAAAATCCACAATCTACAGTGACGGGAATAGACGCATTTGTTTTGAACTAGAATTTTCTCGTGCTTAGATTTTCACCTTTAAACTGATGTCAATAGACTGATTTTTCACCTGAAGAATCTCGCCCTTAAAATGGCGTCAATAAACTGTGCTATGTTTTTAAACTGTCTTCTCTCAGCTAAGGGACTGTCAATTATAAAAAGTCGCACATATATATATATATCTATATATATATATATATATATATATATATATATATATATATATATATATATATATATATATATATATAGATATATATATATGTATATATATATGAATATATATATATATATATATTTATATATATATATATATATATATATATATATATATATATATATATATATATATATATATATATGCGTGTGTGTGTACATAAAGTATATTTTTTAAAGGAAATTCCAATTTAGAAGGGAAATGATTTCAAAAATAATGTACATAACGTTTCTTAAAAGAAAACCAACATGAATTGACAGAGAAAGATGAAACCCAACCCTCGCTCTTCTTATTGCCCTAATATAAAAGGGCAAAACGAAAGTATGAATCAAATTCCAACATTTCGAGTTTTTATTATGCAATGATTTTAGATAATTTTCGTTATTAGCTATCTGACTGTCAGCCATATATTATTAACATTTATGCCAATTTTTTCAAATGAATCTTTCCGAAACTAGGTAAGTATAAAGACAATCCTATTAATTAAAGGAATACGTTACATAATATCAGCGATGTATTATGGATAAATGAGTAAAAACTATGTACAATAAAATCTAAAGCAATTGCACATCTGAAATCGATTTCAGGCTTGAATAATGACTATATAAAATTATTGTTTTCATGTG
>NC_087204.1:82187134-82189634 GCF_015104395.2 Macrobrachium nipponense | reverse complement strand
TCACAGGGAACGGTCTCTTCCCTGTGACTATAAATAACTCATGGCATGTGAGGCAGAATGGAAAAGGGATGACCTTTAAGTGAGCGAGTTGGAAGAACCCTTGCGCAGGTATATATAGGAAAATCGGTCGGCCTTCGGAAAGAATGTCTTCTTCATATATCACGTATGAAAAGAATTTGAGATTTTGCCGTTTCTTCTCTTTCTGGTTCTTACATGTTATTTTCTTATTCTATAGTTCGTTTATATTTTTCGATTATTCGACGCACTGCCATTGCTATTTTCAAGTCACACATGAAAACAATAATTTTATATAGTCATTATTCAAGCCTGAAATCGATTTCAGATGTGCAATTGCTTTAGATTTTATTGTACATAGTTTTTACTCATTTATCCATAATACATCGCTGATATTTATGTAACGTATTCCTTTAATTAATAGGATTGTCTTTATACTTACCTAGTTTCGGAAAGATTCATTTGAAAAAATTGGCATAAATGTTAATAATATATGCTGACAGTCAGATAGCTAATAACGAAAATTATCTAAAATCATTGCATAATAAAAACTCGAATGTTGGAATTTGATTCATACTTTCGTTTTGCCCTTTTATTTAGGGCAATAAGAAGAGCGAGGGATGGGTTACATCTTTCTATTTCAATTCATGTTGTTTTTCTTTTAAGAAACGTTATGTACATTATTTTTGAAATCATTTCCCTTCTAAATTGTAATTTCCTTTAAAAAATATACTTATATGTACACACACACACGCATATATATATATATATATATATATATATATATATATATATATATATATATATATATATATATATATATATATATATATATATATATGCGACTTTTTTATAATTGACAGTCCCTTAGCTGAGAGAAGACAGTTTAAAAACATAGCACAGTTTATTGACGCCATTTTAAGGGCGAGATTCTTCAGGTGAAAAATCAGTCTATTGACATCACTTTAAAGGTGAAAATCTATGCACGAGAAAATTCTAGTTCAAAACATAATGCCGTCTATTCCCGTCATTGTATATTGTGGAATTTCTCTGTATTGAGAAGTAAATTAATTCGTCTCATTAGAGCCAATCATGAAGCCAGTCTTGTCAATCTCAGTTGGTAAAACATAACAAAAGGTCAATTACCGCTACCTCATACGATGAAAATTGTTAACAGGTTTTTATTTTCTGGAAAAAAAGAAAACTATTTTTCTGTCCGTCCTTTTTCTGCTATTCTTCCCCAGATCATGAAAACTATTTTGTCTAGAGAGCTGCAAATTGGTATGTAGATTATCTACCCTTCAATCATCAAACATTCCACATTGAATCCCCCTAGTCTCAATAGTATATATTTTATTTGAGGTTAAAGTTAGCTATAATCGTGCTTCTGGCAACGATATAGGCCGTGGTTTAAGTTTCATGGGCCACGGATCATACTGTATATACCTAAACCATCAAAAGATAGAGCTATTTTCGGTGGCCTTCATTATACGATGTACAGAAAACTCGATTGGGTGTAAGAAACTTCGACGCATTTTTTGCTTCTTGAAACTGACCAAAAATGTTCGATGATGATAAATATAAGTAGAATAAAATACAAGAGATAAAAATGACATAAATTGCAGATAATAACGAGATGCATGAACATCCAAAGACAGCCAAGGGCAAAGAGAAATATTGCCCCTTAGATCTAATATAAAAGAACTCTAAGTTTGTGAAACCCAATGACAAGTTGCTTGGAATATCGAATCACTTATCTGGAACCTCTGCAAGAAATTATGCATCACTTTGGGTGAGCGGGGTATATATAGCAGAGAGAGAGAGAGAGAGAGAGAGAGAGAGGGAGAGAATATTTATTCATAAGTTGTATTCTATACTGTTTATACGTTATTATGCATTTTCATGAAACCAGGTATTCGGATTATAAAAAAAAAAAAAAAACGGGTAAGTTAATTATCTCTACCACTCATCCGGCGACACGGCAAAATAAAAGCATATTAAACACAATTCGGAACAGGAAATTTATCAACGGTGTATTTGTAAACACTGTATTCATATGTTTGTATATACATATATACATACACATATAAATGATTTCATATATATAATATATATGTTATATATATATATATATATGTGTGTGTGTGTGTGTGTGTGTGTGTGTGTGTGTGTGTGTGTGTATAAATGTTTTGTATATACATATACATACACATATAAATAATATATATATATATATATATATATATATATATATATATATATATATATGTATATATATATATATATATATATATCTATATATATATATATATATATATATATATATATATATATATATATATATTTACATTTCAGTCAAAGACATTGTTATACACCAAATGTTTATGAAAGCCCTATTCTTGTTTTATTTTGCTTGAATTAAACTAGGAAATATATTCTACCCGTTT
Organism: Macrobrachium nipponense; assembly: GCF_015104395.2. Taxonomy (NCBI): domain Eukaryota; kingdom Metazoa; phylum Arthropoda; class Malacostraca; order Decapoda; family Palaemonidae; genus Macrobrachium; species Macrobrachium nipponense. The sequence continues at coordinate 82,187,172 of NC_087204.1, read as the reverse complement.
CTGTCTATACTTTCATACCGAAGCGCAATAAAAATAAT
>NC_087204.1:82179634-82182134 GCF_015104395.2 Macrobrachium nipponense | reverse complement strand
AACAACAACAACAACAATAACAACAACAATAATAATAATAATAATAATAATAATAATAATAATAATGATAATAATAATAATAATAATATCTGAATCATTGGTACTAAAGAAGAATCCTTGATGTTTAGTGGGCTAATCAAAGATAGTTTGTCAGTCTTGCCTGACTAGCCATTCAGTTCTGGAGGAATATCCTTGTAGGGTGACAATGACGTCAGAGCACCTCACGTGGTGCACTGTAGGCATTACTGAAGGGTGTTTACAGTGTCACTTCAGCACTGGCTGTACATACCTTTAGTTTTTTTATTTATCTTTCTTTCTTTTCTCCAGTCTTGCTATCCAGTCTCTCGGACTCTTACTCTTAGTCTAGTGCAGCTGTGGGGTTTCCTTCGAGTTCCTTTATTTTCTGGATTTTTCTATCTTGCTGTCCAACCACTCTAACTCCCTCTTTTCATTGCCTTAAGAACTGGACGGCCGGAAGTAACCACTGCTTGGCTTGATAGTCTAAATTTCGTAAATGGACTAAAGGTTTAAAAAAGATCTCTAGTGTTGGAGACTGTTCATATAGTTATGCATAATTACATGTCCCTGCCTGGGAACCAGCTGTTGTGCTATGTTAGTCGTCGTAAGCCAAGTCCTCAATGACACTGCGACAGATGTTAACGACTCGAAGCTTCCCACTTGCCTGACATCAGCTGCAAATGACCGAGCATCTTTTTCGAAAACATTCTGTTACTTCCCAGTTATTTGAACTTGTTACCAGACTTCTCACAAATAATTGGCTTCCTGTTTGCTTTAATCTCTCTCTCTCTCTCTCTCTCTCTCTCTCTCTCTCTCTCTCTCTCATCTTTTCATGTTTCCTGGTGTCATACAATATTTTGGGGAACCTTCATTTATCAAACTGTGTGGGGATTTAAGAGAATTTATGAAGACATCCCCATTCCCTTTTTTCTGAAAGAACTCGCAAGGAATATTTTGGGAATATCAAGCGTTTTTAGTCATATATGATCATTTATAAACAAATGTATTATGCATGTACTATGTAGATGAGTTATTGGCTGAAACGGCTGACGTCAAAAGATACTAAATGGAACAAACAGCGACAGTTTTCAGTGTGTGCTAACTGAGAACTAAGTTAAACACGAAAGAAAGAATCATTACTCCTGGGAAAGTAAGCAGTTCAACCGCTAAGGGAACGTTTTGTAAAACAAGCCAGTCTGAAGACTTTAAAAAGAATATGTTTTTCACTCAAAAGTTGCTTACAGCAGATGTTACATATTCATCAAATTTCTTGGATGAATGAATATTCTTTTTTAATTTTTGAACCTTGCGTAGAATTAGTGACCTTATTTATCGTTGCTTTCATTTCCATTATACAAACATTTTATTACTGAAAGTTTTTCTCTTGTTTTTTCGATGGTTGAGGAACCTCAAGGAATTTCCCCTGAGGCGTTCCTGCTGTCTTAAGGATATTAAAAATGTCTGGGAAAGTACTTTATTTTTACTGTTATTCTTTGCAAATTAATAAACAATTGGTAATAAGAAATAAAATGAAGAAAGACTTTTTTCGTTCAGTTGCTAAAGATTGGCATCGAATAATTGTGGTAATGGAGAAACAAATCCACAGTTATGCTAGGGCACTTATTCTTTAAAGATAAATCCCTACAGAGAACTTTCAGGAATCTGTTCGATTGGAAAGGGGAATCGAACAGATTCCCGGAATCTCTGCGTAGATTTATTTTAAAATATACGCTACTGTGAGTATTTTTAGTTGTGTGAATACTCATCTTTTTTGACAATATTATATAATATTTTACCTATACAATTTCTGTTTAATCATATACGTCGCGCTTTACATTAACGAAATTAGATCTTTGAAGTAAATTTTATATGAGGAAGAGTTGCACATGTACTGTAATATTTTTACTGGAGGCGTGGATGGTAATGTTTCGGCATGGTTATTGACTTAACGACTTTAATGGGAATAATTACCTCTGCGTTTTTCCTTTCATCATTTTACCTAAACTTCTCAGACATTATTGCACAGAAGTAGTTACGTTCGTTACTGAGCACTTTGATCCATCTCATCATCTCACACTTTTCTTGTCATAGAACATCGTAAATAATCCAACTGTTGTGGAAGTCAATGCCAGTCTCTGTAATGTAATGGGAATCTAATGAGAGTTAATTATCTCTGTTTTGTTCAAAAATCTACGGTAAACTGAGTAAGAGTTTCAAACCTAAAACTGAGCGCTATAATTCCCGAGAAATCAAACTGACCTTAATTACACGGATTTCAGGAGATTTAGAAACTCCAAATAAAGTTGTGCAATTTGTAAGCAAAGAAATGCTGGTCTAACGTCACATTTAGGTAATAAAACTTAATTTTTTTTTTTTTTTTTCATTAACCCACATCAGCCTACCTTTCTTTTGTTCGATTCCTGGTAATCTAAACTGTAATTCCTTCCGGGAAAAAAATTTAATTCTTTGGTTTTGACTGACA
>NC_087204.1:82169634-82174634 GCF_015104395.2 Macrobrachium nipponense | reverse complement strand
AACGAGGTGGTTCTTTGATTAATCAGGCGGCAGTCGTGGACATTAGCATAGATTAATTTTGCTCTGTGTGTCACGGGCTAAGATCAAACGCCGTTCCCGCGTAACGACGGATCTGCTTCTCTGTCCAAAGGGTCGCTGTTGCCTGCAAATTTCAGTGGAATATCAGAAATCCGGGACGTGCACTATTTGAAGTCTTGTTTGAAGCAGTGTACTGGCTTTGTTCACTCAGTATGTCTGAATTTGTTGGACCTGTATTTTAATTTCCAATTCTTTAAGTTCATAATGAGAAAAGCATTACTCGCTGAAGAAAACACACCGTGTGTTTATTTATATATCTTTTTCAAGAGACATAGACACCAGCTCACCTAGATAAACCTCCCTGCAGAGCTAGTAAGCATCATTTTAGCACTAACAGCAACAGAGACGAGCTGACCAACAACGGCTACCATCATGAGTTGTAGAGGGAACACTATGTAGTTTCCGGTAATAAATATATCTCATCTACACTTCATCTAATTTCTTGATTTATCACTAAAACAACGTTTGGTAAGGATAATAACAATAATAAAATCTTTGCAATAATTAGATCATTTAAAATATTTCAAACTCATGCAGTAAATTATTGAAAAAAGTAAATATCAAATGAGTCTTTTCGAGTGAACACCATATTAATTGGAAACTTGTATTTCAATTTCATGGCTGCTGGGTTGTTTTATATGAAGAAGGTTCATCCTTTGAACAACAACAACAACAACAACAACAACAATAATAATAATAATAATAATAATAATAATAATAATAATAATAATAATAATAATAATAATAATAATAATAATAATGTGGCGCCGTGGAGAAGTGGGTTAGGTCGTCAATAGACTTAAGTCAAGTTAAGCAACATTGGGGCTGGTCAGTCGTTGGATGGGTGACCGCTCTCCTCGGCGTTGATTCCTTGGGAAAGGATCTTTACCATAATTTCCTCAGTCTACTCAGCTGTAAATGAGTGCCTAACCCTGATGGGGTAGGGTCCAGCTATGGGTTAAATAGCAAAACTCAGCAATGATGGAAAGAAATGAAGGAATAAACGACAACGACGTAAATGGAACTTCTGGCAACAGAGCAGCTTCGTCCGGCAACCAGGTATTCAACCCAATTGAAGGGGAAGACGGTCAGGTACTATGAGGTCGTCATCCAGCAACTGATCACCACAACGACAGTAATCAACAGCCTGAGGCAAAAAGGAAGAAATGGACAAGAGAAGAAAATAAGGAAATATGGAGATGCTACATCAGAAGCAACCCGACGGAGAGAGGATATAGAAGAAGAATGGTCAACATCTGGAATGAGAGGAAGAATAAACACCCCCAAACAGAGCAGAGGCTGGCAGACCAAGTAAGGAACATAAAGAAAAATAACTGGCTCTCCCCAACAGAAAGAGAAGAACTGGAAAGGGAAATGTCACACGACAACGAATTACACGAAGACGAACTGAGAGACGATGCCACAGAAGACGACAGATACAGAGAACAAAGATCCCCTCCATGAAAGCCTACAACACCAAGAAATTAAGGGAGAAAACAAGTGAGGTCAATGAAATAATGGGCATAATACACACCACCAGTATCACAGAAACAAATAACTTGACATATGCAGGAGCAAGACTAGTAGCAGAACTGATGGGGATTCGAACACCAACACTACCAGCACAACCAACCCAACAGAAACCAAAACAGCAACCTCCTTGGAAAAGGCGCCTGGAAAAGCAAATCATGGTGATGAGATCTGACTTGAGTAAGCTGAAAGAGAAGGCGAAAAAAAAAAGGCTAGAAGCAAGAAAAACAAGGGAGGAACTCAACGAGAAATACAAAGTACAAGAGAGGGGACTAAACAACACAATAGAAGATGTAAAACAGAGGCTTAAGGCCAAAGCACATAAGATCCAACGGTACATGAACAGGAATAAGGGATACCAACAGAACAAACTATTCGGAACCAACCAGAAAAGACTATACAGCCAACTAAGAGGGGAAGACAACCACCCAGAAATTCCTGAAGGCGAACCAAGTAAGAGACTCTGGGAAAACATATGGAGCAATCCGGTATCACACAACAAACATGCAACGTGGAAAACATATGGAGCAATCCGGTATCACACAACAAACATGCAACGTGGCTCCAGGAAGTCAAGGAAGAAGAAAAAGGGAGAATAAAACAAAGACTCACAGAGATCACGACAGACACAGTCAGACACCAACTAAAGAAAATGCCGAGCTGGAAAGCCCCAGGTCCCGATGAAGTCCATGGATACTGGCACAAAAACTTCAAGGCCCTACACCCACGAATAGCAGAACAACTCCAGCATTGTATCTCAAATCACCAAGGCCCCAAATGGATGACCACAGGAAGAACATCCTTAGTACAAAAAGACAAGAGTAAGGGAAATATAGCCAGTAACTACAGGCCTATCACCTGCCTACCAATAATGTGGAAGTTACTAACCATACAACTACCTAGAGGAGAAAAACACCATCCCCCACCAACAGAAAGGCTGCAGAAGGAAGTGTAGGGGCACAAAAGACCAGCTCCTGATAGACAAAATGGTAATGAAGAACAGTAGGAAAAGGAAAACCAACCTAAGCATGGCATGGATAGACTATAAGAAAGCCTTCGACATGATACCACACACATGGCTAATAGAATGCCTGAAAATATATGGGGCAGAGGAAAACACCATCAGCTTCCTCAAAAATACAATGCGCAACTGGAACACAATACTTACAAGCTCTGGAATAAGACTAGCAGAGGTTAATATCAGGAGAGGGATCTTCCAGGGTGACTCACTGTCCCCACTACTCTTCGTAGTAGCCATGATTCCCATGACAAAAGTACTACAGAAGATGGATGCCGGCTACAACGCAAGAAAAGAGGCAACAGAATCAACCATCTGATGTTCATGGACGACATCAAGCTGTATGGTAAGAGCATCAAGGAAATAGATACCCTAATCCAGACTGTAAGGATTGTATCTGGGGACATCAGGATGGAGTTTGGAATAGAAAAATGCGCCTTAGTCAACATACAAAAAGGCAAAGTAACGAGAACTGAAGGGATAAAGCTACCAGATGGGAGCAACATCAAACACATAGATGAGACAGGATACAAATACCTGGGAATAATGGAAGGAGGGGATTATACCCACCAAAAGATGAAGGACACGATCAGGAAAGAATATATGCAGAGACTCAAGGCGATACTCAAGTCAAAACTCAACGCGGAAATATGATAAAAGCCATAAACACATGGGCAGTGCAGTAATCAGATACAGCGCAGGAATAGTGGAATGGACGAAGGCAGAACTCCGCAGCATAGATCAGAAAACCAGGAAATATATGACAATACACAAAGCACTACACCCAAGAGCAAATACGGACAGACTATAAATAACACGAAAGGAAGGAGGGAGAGGACTACTAAGTATAGAGGACTGCGTCAACATCGAGAACAGAGCACTGGGGCAATATCTGAAAACCAGTGAAGACGAGTGGCTAAAGAGTGCATGGGAAGAAGGACTAATAAAAGTGGACGAAGACCCACAAATATACAGAGACAGGAGAAAGACAAACAGAACAGAGGACTGGCACAACAAACCAATGCACGGACAATACATGAGACAGACTAAAGAACTAGCCAGCGATGACAATTGGCAATGGCTACAGAGGGGAGAGCTAAAGAAGGAAACTGAAGGAATGATAACAGCGGCACAAGATCAGGCCCTAAGAACCAGATATGTTCAAAGAACGATAGATGGAAATAACATCTCTCCCATGTGTAGGAAGTGCAATACGAAGAATGAAACCATAAACCACATAGCAAGTGAATGCCCGGCACTTGCACAGAACCAGTACAAAAAGAGGCATGATTCAGTGGCAAAAGCCCTCCACTGGAGCCTGTGCAAGAAACATAAGCTACCTTGCAGTAATAAGTGGTACGAACACCAACCTGAAGGAGTGATAGAAAACGATCAGACAAAGATCCTCTGGGACTATGGTATCAGAACGGATAGGGTGATACGTGCAAACAGACCAGACGTGACGTTGATTGACAAAGTCAAGAAGAAAGTATCACTCATTGATGTCGCAATACCATTGGACACCAGAGTTGAAGAGAAAGAGAGGGAAAAAATGGATAAGTATCAAGATCTGAAAATAGAAATAAGAAGGATATGGGATATGCCAGTGGAAATCGTACCCATAATCATAGGAGCACTAGGCACGATCCCAAGATCCCTGAAAAGGAATATAGAAAAACTAGAGGCTGAAGTAGCTACAGGACTCATGCAGAAGAGTGTGATCCTAGAAACGGCACACATAGTAAGAAAAGTGATGGACTCCTAAGGAGGCAGGCTGCAACCCGGAAACCCACACTATAAATACCACCCAGTCGAATTGGAGGACTGTGATAGAGCAAAAAAAAAAAAAAAAGAAAAAAAAAATAATAATAATAAATAAATAAATAAATAAATAAATAAATAAATAAATAAATAAATAAATAAATAAATAGATAAATAAATAAAAGGTTATCCTTCAAATACCCCATTTGAAATAGGTGGAGGGCACATTGACCTAAAAGGAGCAACCTGACTTTCAGGTCTCTACACGAATGATGTGAGCAGGTCCCCATAGATAACCAGCGTTTCTGGGATACACTGTTTAGCCTTAAAAGAGCCAACTCTATAAAATAGAGACATTGCGCTTCCCTTGGAAGTACCAGAGGGTCCCCGACATCACCAGGGAACAAAGATTCCCTCCGGAATCCCCGGAGTATAGCTTCTCTAAGCAAATTGATTTGAATTAAACTTTTTGTTTTTCTTTTAAGTTTTTAGTTCGTAAGTTTAATGAATTCCCCTAATGATAGAAAAAAATTCCGGGATTTACGGAAAAGCGAATGATCAAACCTAACGCCAGCACTTAGAGGAAATTATTATTGGAAATCTGTGTCTTTTT
>NC_087204.1:82147134-82164634 GCF_015104395.2 Macrobrachium nipponense | reverse complement strand
TTCAAACTAAAAGGGATTGACACTACTTTAACACTTAAATATTGCTACAAGAACGACCAGGGTGTCAACGAGAGTTACATTTTAACAGCTTATTTGTTCAGGAGCATCTGGAAGTTGTGCAAATTGTTTTACAAGCACACTTCCCATACTCTTGGCCTCCTGTGTACCTGGTTACAGCGGTTCTCAAAGCCATTTCAACGTCAGGAACCTCATCTGGGGTGAGGAGCTTCTCCTTAACGGGGTCCATGTCAGCTGCCGTGTACCGGGTGGTTATGCGTCCTTCTCTGCAGCCTACCTGGTACAGGTCATCGTCTCCCTGCAGTACCACAACTAGGAGGTTCCTGCAGTCACTCGGCCCACGATCAAACTCGGGAACTTTCAGCGTCGCGTTGTCACCCACTTGTAGGGCACTTAAGAGGTGTTTCGCTCCCCTTGTCGTTCTAAGTGCGGTTTTTTCTTGGCCGGCTGCAGCCAGTTGCCGAGTTTCAGCAAATTGCGGCGCCTCTTCTCCATCTCGTTCCTCTTCTCCTTCCTGTTCCTCCTCTCCTTCTTGTTCCTCTTCATCAGCCGCCCCTTCGGCTTCATTTTGGAGGATGGTGTCTAAATATTCTTCAGTTCTTATATTGCCGAGCATATTAGGTGGAATAACAGTGGATGCTAGGCCTACCTTGGATTCGATCCCGAACATGACTTTAAACGGACTTGTTTTTATGGTTTCATGTTCCGAAATGTTTATATGCCACTGGACAAAGTGGACCCCAACGCTCCACCTGCTGGACTTGTTTTCGTGCATCCAAATTTTTAATTTGTCTTGAATGACTCCATTCAATCTTTCAACTGCACCTTGGCTTTGTGGGTGGCGTGGCCGACCAGTGACGAGCTTAAGTTCAGGCCAGAGCGTAGGCAACTCTGATATAACGGCATTCACAAACTCTCTCCCGTTATCCGAGTGCAGGATAACGGGAGCACCAAAGGTAAAACATATTGGGTGGGAGAAGCGTGTTAGCAACCGCCTCAGCTCGTTTTGATGTAAGGGGCCGCAGCACACAAAACTTGCTGAAATGGTTGATGAAGGTCAGAATATATTTCAATTCCCCATCAGGTAATGTTTGAAAACTGATCAAGTCAATTTGGCATCGAGAAAAAATAGTCTCGCTTCTAACAGGCTTCACCACCAGACCTTAATGTACTCTACGTTTTTTCTTCTCTTGACACTCAATGCAAAACGTATGAACATCTGGCAGCACTGCATAGTCAAATTAGCCCACTTCTTTTGTCCTTCTTTGAAAGTTTTCTTTTCACCGCCATGACCACTGGAACAAAAAAAATCTGTTAACATTTGGCAAAATACTGTTCAAAATCATGTTAACATTTGGCAAAATGTCCTTGCAAAAAGTAGAAAAACTGCCAAATGTGTACATTTTGCAATTAATTTTGCCTATTGTGCACAATCGGCACCAAGCGCTGCAAATTGTACACAATAGGCAAAATTAATTGCAAAATGTACACATTTGGCAATTATCCACATTTTGCGTAATATATATATATATATATATATATATATATATATATATATATATATATATAATTATTTATATGTGTATGCATATGTATATGCAAACATATGAATACAGTGTTTACAAAAACATCGTTGATAAATTTCCTGTTCCGAATTGTGTATAATATTCTTTTATTTGCCTTGTCGCCGGATGAGTGGAAAAGATAATTAAATTACCCGTTATTTTTTTTTTTATAATCCGAATACCTGGTTTCATGAAAATGCATAATAACATATAAACAGTATAGAATACAACTTATGAATAAATATTCTCTCTCTCTCTCCTCTCTCTCTCTCTCTCTCTCTCTCTCTCTCTCTCTCTGCTATATATACCCCGCTTCACCCAAAGTGATGAATCATTTCTTGCAGAGGTTCCAGATAAGTGATTCGATATTCCAAGCAACTTGTCATTGGGTTTCACAAACTTAGAGTTCTTTTGATATTAGATCTAAGGGGCAAAATTTCTTTCGCCCCATTGGCTGTCTTTGCATGCTCATGCATCTCGTTATTATCTGCAATTTATGTCATTTTTATCTCTTGTATTTTATTCTACTTATATCATCATCGAACATTTTTGTCAGTTTCAACAAGCAAAAAATGCGTCGAAGTTTCTTACACCCAATCGAGTTTTCTGTACATCGTATAATGAAGGCCACCGAAAATAGCTCTATCTTTTGATGGTTTAGGTATATACAGTATGATCCGTGGCCCATGAAACTTAAACCACGGCCTATATCGTTGCCAGAAGCACGATTATAGCTAACTTTAACCTCAAATAAAATATATACTATTGAGACTAGGGGGATTCAATGTGGAATGTTTGATGATTGAAGGGTAGATAATCTACATACCAATTTGCAGCTCTCTAGACAAAATAGTTTTCATGATCGAGGAAGAAGAGAAAAAAGGACGGACAGAAAAATAGTTTTCTTTCCAGAAAAAAAAAAAAAACTTTAACAATTTTCATCGTATGAGGTAGCGGTAATTGACCTTTTGTTATGTTTTACCAACTGAGATTGACAAGACTGGCTTCATGATTGACTCTAATGAGACGAATAATTTACTTCTCAATACAGAGAAAATCCACAATCTACAATGACGGGAATAGACGGCATTATGTTTTGAACTAGAATTTTCTCGTGCTTAGATTTTCACCTTTAAAGTGACGTCAATAAACTGATTTTTCACCTGAAGAATCTCGCCTTTAAAATGACCGTCAATAAACTGTGCTATGTTTTTAAACTGTCTTCTCTCAGCTAAGGAACTGTCAATTATAAAAAGTCGCATATATATATCATTATATATATATATATATATATATATATATATATATATATATATATATATATATATATATATATATATATATATATATATATATATATGTACATAACGTTTCTTAAAAGAAAACCAACATGAATTGACAGAGAAAGATGAAACCCAACCCTCGCTCTTCTTATTGCCCTAATATAAAAGGGCAAAACGAAAGTATGAATCAAATTCCAACATTTCGAGTTTTTATTATGCAATGATTTTAGATAATTTACGTTATTAGCTATCTGACTGTCAGCCATATATTATTAACATTTATGCCAATTTTTTCAAATGAATCTTTCAGAAACTAGGTAAGTATAAAGACAACCCTATTAATTAAGGGAATACGTTACATAATATCAGCGATGCATTATGGATAAATGAGTAAAAACTATGTACAATAAAATCTAAAGCAATTGCACATCTGAAATCGATTTCAGGCTTGAATAATGACTATATAAAATTATTGTTTTCATGTGTGACTGGAAAATAGCAAGGGCAGTGCGTCGAATAATCGAAAAATATAAACTTGAACTATAGAATAAGAAAATAACATGTAAGAACCAGAAAGAGAATAAACGACAAAACCTCACATTCTTTTCACACGTGATATATGAAGAAGACATTCTTTCCGAAGGCCGAGTTTCCTATATATACCTGCGCAAGGGTTCTTTCCAACTCGCTCACTTAAAGGTCATCCCTTTTCCATTCTGCTTCACATGCCATGAGTTATTTATAGTCACAGGGGAAGAGACCGTTCCCTGTGAACTGCAGAGAGAGAGAGAGAGAGAGAGAGAGAGAGAGAGAGAGGCGAGCTAATGTAAATCTATTAAATATAAATTGTAAAGTTGACGTTTCATCAATATTGTTAGCCTAATCATTACGGCCTTTAAAAAATGCTGTCTCGTATTTTTAGAGTTTCCGTTGTTGGCATAAAATCATTTTAAAAATCGGTTCGTACTGACATTAAACAATATGGAGAAAAGTCGAGATTTTAACGTATTGATTGCAAGTTGGGGTTGCAGGAATTTTAGAACTCTAATCATCACTGCCTTAAAAAAAACTATTAATTCAATTGTTTACTTTATACCCCTTCGTTGTTGACTTGATATTATCATCTCAAATACCTTTACGGACTAATTTATAAAAATATTAACAGTAAGTTCTGTTCTTTTCAGGTTATATTCTCTTTCTAATGTACCCGTAACAGAAAAGACAAGGATTCGACCGACCTACATACATTTATAGCGTGAACACTAATTTGTTTTTCTTTCCCGTTACTGCACGTTTAATGATGTGTGAACGAGAGAGAAATGATAATAGGGGAATGATAATAGGTTCACAAAAATGTTTAACAACAACAGATTCAAACAAAACTATATATATATATATATATATATATATATATATATATATATATATATATATATATATATATATATATATATATATATATATATATATATATATATATATATATATATATATAGTATATATATATATATATATATATATATATATATATATATATATATATATATATATATATATATATGTGTGTGTGTGTGTGTGTAATTGTTAATTACGGTGAACCTTTGGGCGCCTTTTCTATCTCTCTCGTTCACACATGAACGCTTGTCTGTGTTTCTATACGCTGGTACATTCATAACTGTATACCAGAAAAAAAGATAACCAGAGAGAGAGAGAGAGAAATTGACAAAACATACAAGTGGTAATATAAGTGTAAACAAAATAAAGTAGAATTCAGTATATTCTCGGCTACTTCAAGCATGACGGAACCAGGAAAAGGAAGCAAACATTCACCATCGTAACTTTTCCCGGTGCTATTTACTCATGAGGGGAAAGTTCAGGGGCCATACCGTGTAAAAAAAGAATAAATAATAAAAAAAATAAGTAAATAAAAATCAAACGCTTATATTTGAAATATAAGCGTTTGATTTTTATATTTTAGTTTGCGTTTAGATTTGTGCTCCACTCGTCTTTCAACATTTATCACAATGAATGTTCCAGTATTTGTTCGGAAATTCGTCATAAAAGTAATACATATAAAAAATGTATCTGTTTTTCTTTGTTTAAGTATTACGATTTATTTGGATGTCGATGCTATGATCTTTAAAACAACGCTAGATAAATGGCCGTTTCTAGCACTCCATTTCATTTCGTTTCTTTTCAGAAGTTTGCCACTTAGTTGCCATAAGAACTAAGTTCAGCGCTCTTTACTTAAAAGGAAATTCTCAGAAAATCTATTTGATGACCTATTATTACTGCATTAAATTCTAATGTTAGCTAAGGAGAATTCATATTGCGCTCTACTGGCTTTCCAGGAAATTTTGACCGGCCTACGTGACATATTCCAAGAAACGAAAGCTTTTATTACTGATTAAAGTAATTCAAACCGAATAAGACCATCAACGCAATTTTAAAAGCCTACACGTTAGTGTTGAAAACAATTGAACTCTGTATTTTAACTGTGAGCCAGGCATATTGCCAGGGATTGCGACATGACATCCATTTGTTGGCAGCAAAGGAGGTTGACAAAAAGGGGACCCGTCGAGCTCTCGAGTGCAACAATCAATAAAGCTCGAATGGAAAACCTCCTGCCGTTTTATTGCCCTCAACTCGAGTGATTGCTGAGGCGTTGCCCAGTTATTTCTAAATTAAAAAGCTTGTTCCATGTCATGGGCAATGTTTGTCATGAGAGTAGTTTCCACTGCAGTGAAGATAAGCCTAAAGTTTTCTAACTAGCGAATGTTTACCATCCGACTAAGGACATTATTGAAGTATAAATCTAAGTAATTTGACTAATACTATCTTTCGTCTTTAGGATCAGAGAGAAATTATAGATTGAGTTATGAATTTATTGTGAAAATAGCAGGCCCACTTCTACTGATATCTATAAATAGCAGCCAAGGAAACAGGTACCTGGTAGTCCCTCTTGCCTTACAATTTTATTTCAATTTTTTGCTCTGTAGCATAATGGCTTTGAGAGGAGGAGAGAAAAGGAAATCGAGTTAGAAGAGAATGAAAATAGGCCACGAAGGATCTCACTCAAAACTTCTGAGAGAGAGAGAGAGAGAGAGAGAGACGAGAGAGAGAGAGAGAGAGAAAGAGAGAGACATTAGAGACATTACAGACACAAATGTATGTATGCATGTATTTGTATACATATATAAACATATTTTTTACATATACATATATGTATATATATATATATATATATATATATATATATATATATATATATATGTATATACATACAAGTATACATACATATTTGTGTGTGTTTGTGTGTAACGTCTAAGTACTTTCTCTCTCTTTCACACAAGTTTTGCTGGCGGTCGACTGATGAGCGGCAGACCAGGCATGAACCCCGGACCTTTTTAATGTGAAACTACATACATCCATGTACATGTATATCTATGTATATATACGAGTATATACACATATATATGTATATAAACACACACGCATATATATATATACATATATACATGTCTTACATAAATACATACATACGTTTGTATATGTATGGTCTCTCTCTCTCTCTCTCTCTCTCTCTCTCTCTCTCTCTCTCTCAAGCTTTAAGTATGTATACACTGTATATATAGGAGCGCTTGGAGGAAAGGTGAAAGAAAAATTTGATGGCACTGAGCTTTCGTCAATTTTCTAAAGCGTGATCATAGTAACCTATATATACATATATACATACGTGTATATATATATATATATATATATATATATATATATATATATATATATATATATATATATATCATATATATATATATATTCAGAAAGAAAGAGAGAGAGAGAGAGAGAGAGAGAGAGAGAGAGAGAGAGAGAGAGAGAGAGAGAGAGAATATCTTGATCTCGGAAAAGATGAGAATCGTGCGTGGAAATCTTCCTCAAAACTAACTACATAAACCTAGAAACAATTTTCACCACCGCCTGTAAAAGTTTTATGAAGTAATTGAAAAACTTATCCAGTTAAGTAGATTTTTGATGTTTCAGGAGTTGAGTATTTCCTAATGAGTTTAAGTGGGATGAAGGGAGTCTCTGTTGTAAGTTTTAATGCATAATTCGTAAACTTCACGAAGGATTTCCGTCTTGTAAATTGGATCTGGAATTTTAATGCACGTGATTCCTCCCTTACTTTCTTATACAGCTTGGATATATATATATATATATATATATATATATATATTATATATATATATATATATATATATATATATATATATATATATATATATATATACGGATCTACAGGTCACTTTTTACCAGATACATATGTAATTGTAATAGCCACACTGCCCTCTTAACTTCTGCAATTCTTCGCGTTTTCTTCAGATAGCTTCTCACTACAAAGTCTTGAGATCCAAGTGCAAGAAATATGAAGAAATTATGATGTTTGGTAGAGGGAAACGAACCCGTGTCACCATAATCATGACAAGGTCACGTTGCCGCCTGACCACGAGAAGTTCAGAGGGCACTTTGGCTAATACAAAGTATATATATGCATGCATATAAATAATATACAACCTAATATAATATAGTATTACTATATATAATATATATATATATATATTATATATGTATATTATAATATTATATAATTATATATATACATACATATAATTTTCTGAGATATACCATTTTCATTTTCCTATGTGGAATACAATCGAATTACCATATCTTTGTGCCTAAGAAGATTACCAGTCGTATATAATATATATATATATATATATATATATATATATATATATATATATATATATATATATATATATATATATATATATATATACATACATATATGTATATATACACGTGCCTGTCGTTCCTTCCAGATCAATTCAATACTCCGTCTCAGTCCTTTCCAACTACAGCCCTAATTCTTTAACTCGTGCCACCGATGGAGTGGTCGAAACTTTGCGCACCTCTAACTTTCTCAGAGTCGAGGCTTCGAGCGGTCTTGTTTTGGATCACCAGTACGGATTCTAAAAACACCCGATTCAACTGATCCCTTCTCCATTCTAGCTAGACTTGTTATGCCACCGTCACTGGTCGACGAGGAGAATCCTTTTCGTCAGGTTTTGATGTATAACTAGAGCTTTTGAATGTGACTGACGTATTTCCTTTACTTCTGCTCCATTGAGTCTGTCTCCTCCTTTTATCGAATCACATTTAATCTATTGTTTTTTGACAGAGTGCCATTTACTCATAATTTACTGTTAAGTCATTTTCTTGAGTTTTAGATAATTTCCTTCTTTTTACGGTCCTCTTATGTCCATATCTCTATCAATGCAAGCATTTTTTTGGTACAAAACTAGGATTTTTTTCATTTTCTTTCAAACATTTACATTTATATATATCTGAACTTTGATTACTTATTTTTCTTCATCTAATTAGTCATGGCATGACTTCTTATTGTAAGAGCAGATCTTCCTTACCTTGGGTAATTTTCAACTCGACTACTAATTTTTTTATATCTATGATATGCTCAGGCCTTATTATTCAGCATTTGATAAGCAATTATCGAATTTATTTATACTCTCCGGTGCATATTTACAGCTAATTTCTTGCAAGCCAATATCTTTAGGTTTTATAAGAACTAATATTGGGAACTATATAATTATCAAAGCAAATCTTTCAGTTCCCTCAGGTTTGCATGTCACCTGTAGTACACTCATTTATAATAGTCCCTCACGTGAGTCCTTGTCTGTATTGACTACAGTTTTATAATTTACCTTTCAGTCTCACTCTCCATCCAGCTTTCATTTCAAACCGTTGCACTGTCTTTCTACTAATCACCCATGTAGAACTGAACTGTGTAAAAATCTCGCAACTTTCCCTCTATGTCAAATTTTTATTTTTATTGCTTAAACTTTTATGAAACAAAGTAGCACCTAAGTGATATTACACATTCACCAGTTCATTTATACAATACAAGATGGAAAGGAAGATTTGCCTAAAATACTTTGATCGTATTCTAGAATCCGTTATGTTTCCCAATGTTGACTGTGCATTAGCATATAAAAATCAAATCTTTCAGTACAAAGGCTTCCGCAGAAGCGCTATATACATAGTCAAAGATAAATAGAGGCACATACACGCTGGTTGGGAATACAAGATATGTAACAACTGAGGGCTCTGGAATTACGTTTCGACTCCTTCTCATATTACCATATATGTTACAAGGAAGTAGCGTGCTCTGTGATTTCATGAAATCATTGCAATATCAGTAAGCTATTTAAGTACTGTTTCACTGCGAGGCTTCACGTCATCCATGGAATTCTTAGAGATTTCATGAAATCGCTAAAGTCTCAAAGATGATTTTACACTAATTATCCGATACTGATTCATAAAACAGTGAATCATCTGTTTTATAATATTTCCAGTATCATCACTGCAAGGGATCTGTGAGCAGATTTATAAAGATTGCGGTCAAGGTTGAGATTTGACGGATTCAGTACTCAAGAAAGCAGTTCAATTTCTGACAGCAACTTTCGGCGGATAAAAAATTTACTGTTGAATAAACGCTGCCGTTAAGCTCAGTTGTCGTCGCCTAGACAGCTTCGGGCGGACTCTGTTACAGTAAGAGCAATTCCAGTTGACTCAAGTGGTGTCAGTTAACAGATTAATGAGGTGGGTGCCTGTTTTCATGCTGTGATTTTCCTTTTTTTTACTTAAACCTTATTCCCCTGTTTAAGTTGAGTTAAATATAGAATTTAGCCAAAGGCCAAGCACTAGGACCTATGAGGTCATCAGCGCTGAAATGGAAATCGACAGTAAAATGTTTGAAAGGTGTGACAGGAGGAAAGCCTCGCAGTCGCACTATGAATCAAGTGCTAGGAGAGGATGGAAAGTAAGATGAAGAGAGAGAATATAAAAGGAAGCACAGTAAAAGGAACGAAAGTGGTTGCAGCTAGGGGCCGAGGGCACGCTGCAAAGAACCTTAAGTAATGCCTACAGTGCACCGAATGAGGTACACTGACGGCACTACCCTCCTACGAGGATTCTCCTGTTTAGCCCTCTGGGCCTGAATACTGTAAGCACCTAAGGTCTCTAGCTGCAATTTAATTATATACAATCTGCTCACCAATTATTATTGCTTTTAATGCTTTTTAAATTTGCTGTCAATATTATTATTGTCATTATCATTGGTATGATTACTATCATTTATATTACTTCAGAGACTGTATGGATATTGCCGATTATTAATCTTTTATCATGTTACCTCAAGTATCTAGATGGTGTCTGTTACTGTCTGTCCTTTGTATATTCCATGTATGTGGCCTTGAGCTGAAAATAAAATTTATTGTATTATTACTATTTCAGTCAGTTTGACAATCTTATCTTGTTCAATAAAGTTCTATTTTGATAAAGTTTACTTCAGTTTTAATTTAAGTTACGTGGCTATATGTCTGAATAGGTTATTGTTATAAATACGACACTCCTCCAGTAGAAAATACATGCTAGCCATTACATGAAATCCCTGAGCCTTCAAAGCAGGGATATCATGATTCTCTAGTTCTTAGGGCTACATGAAGGTCCTTAGTGCATGAGTAGTCATATGAACTTAATTAATATTTGAGTGATTTCAGAACTTGTTACTCTACTTCCCCGTAACATAACATGCATAACTACATAACTAGATAAATAGATTTTGTGCATGTGTACGTAGATATAATGTGTGTCAGGGCTTTCGTGTTTTGGTGCACAAGTTATGGATAATTTTTATACTTATTCACCGGAAATGAATAGAAATATATTTAGAAATGTATAATGCAATGGAATTGTAATTCTTAAACATTTCTGGTGATTATGCGGCTTAGTATTGCCTACAGACGTGAATAAAATTGCTAACAAGCACAAACTAACAATGCTTATAGAACAATGGTATTTACGATAATTAGAGATTATAGAACAATGTAGTTTCCTAATCCTCCAGAAACTAATGAATTTATTTGGATAATATAGAGAGTTCTCCATATTAAGTCTTGATTTCCCTAATTAACAATTACCAGCTGCTGTTCATCAGGGCATTACATAACTTCACCATCAGAGATTCCTAAGTAAAATCATTAACTATCTAATAATCTGAACACGTGCAGCTTACTCGTTCAGAAACAGAAATACTAGGGGTGTTTTCAAAGATGTATACACACACACACACACACACACACACACACACCACACACACACATATATATATATATATATATGTATATATATATATATATATATATATATATATATATATTTATAACACATCTAAAACATCCTTATTACAGCCGTGTTTTAAAAAGTGTAAGTCCATATTAAACATTTCACGCCTTATATTTTTGGTACTTGTTCACACACACACACACATATATCTAACTATTTATGTATCTGATATATATATATATATATATATATATATATATATTATATTTTATATATATATATATATATATATATATATATATATATATATATATAGATTAAATAGTAGATAGACACATAACTACTTATGTATCTGTATATATATATATATATATATATATATATATATATATATATACTATATATATATCTATGATAGATAGATAGATAGATAGATAGATCGTAGATAGATAGATAGTAGATAGCTATATGTGTGTGTGTGTGTGTATGTGTGTGTGTGTGAACAAGTACCAAAAATATAAGGCATGAAATGTTTAATATGGACTTACACTTCATGATTAGATTTTAAAACACGGCTATAATAAGGATGTTTTTAGACGTGGAAAAAAATATTTCAAATCCTAAAAGACAACTTCATACCATCTTAAATTAACCTTAAAGATATTCGATAGGTATAACATTGTAGCTACATGTAAACACTCACGATCTAGAATTATGAAACACATACACACACACACACACACACACACACACGCATTTATATATATATATATATATATATATATATATATATATATATATATATATATATATATCTATATATATATATATATATATATATACTATATATCCTATATATATATATATATATATATAATATATATATATAGATATATCTATATATATAGATATATATATAGTATATATATATATATATATATATATATATATAGATATATATATAGATATATATATATATATATATATATATATATATATATAATATATTATTATATATATATATATAATTATATCTATATAGATATATATATATATATATATATATATATATATATATATATATATATATATATATATATATTGATAATATATAGATATATATATATATAAATATATATATATATATATATATATATATAATAATATATATATATATATATATATATATAGACATATATATATATATATATATATATATATATATATTATATATATATATATATATATATATATATATATTAATCTATATATAATATATATATATATATATATATATATATATATATATATATATATATATATATATCTATATATATATATATATATATATATATATATATATATATATATAATATTTCTATATATATATATATATAGATATATATATCTATATATATATATTATATATATATATATATATATCTATATATATATATATATATATATATATATATAGATATATATGAAATAATGAGTAATTGACAAAATTATTAAGACACCGTTGTGATATGATGAGCTGTGACATTCTTAGAATGTAGAGGTCATCAATTTAATTCTCCATGGAAACAGTGGTCCTAATGTGACTAGACAGCTCAGCTTCGGAAATGCTGAGGTAACTTCCTTGGGTGGTGTGATGTCGAAGGTTTCTGCCTAAGCAGAACAAACCACGTCCTGTGTCCATGCAGATATGCTTTCTGAATCTGGTTTGGGGCCGATTCTTTGGCGTGAACAATGATGTGTATAATGACATCATGAACTTGTGACAAAATTAGTGACGAAACTTATTTGGGAGTGTCTTGTGTGGTAATTCGTGCTTGCGTTTGTGCGAGCTATTTCCCTACATAATGAGAGAGTAAGTTAGCAAAAGGGAGAACGCTACAAAGTTGGCAAAGGGCCAAGATGGCTCCTTTGATTGTGTTTTTGGTTAAGTGTGTGTAATCTGTGTTGAATGGGTAAGCATACTTATTTTTTAGCCAAAAGTGTGGCTTGACAGTATTTTGAATATTTGTTTCAAAGATGTTCTATTTCATTTGACCTTTTGATTTTGATTTATAATCTTTTTGCTTATTGATG
Organism: Macrobrachium nipponense; assembly: GCF_015104395.2. Classification (NCBI taxonomy): domain Eukaryota; kingdom Metazoa; phylum Arthropoda; class Malacostraca; order Decapoda; family Palaemonidae; genus Macrobrachium; species Macrobrachium nipponense. Next base: position 82,151,475 of record NC_087204.1, on the reverse strand, counting down.
TGTTCTCCTGTCATCTTATAGGCGGATCTGGAACAAAGGGGAACTGGTCCTGGTAACTTATTTAGAAATGGGAACTTAACAGATGTTCCGTGGTGTTACTAGACTGTGCTATGACTTTTTCTAGTTTTATGACTAAACTAATGTTGGTTAATGTAGAAGAGGGATGGAGTGGGCTATCTGAGTTCAACCTTTCATTTAATCATTTTGTTAAGAACCTGATTTGTTTAGTTAATGCTTTGCTCTTAAATAAATGTATTTTTGTAGTTCACGAGTCTGATTTAATTGCCTTAGGTAATAGAGAGAGAGAGGTGTTTTGAAGAGAGAGAGAGAGAGAGAGAGAGAGAGAGAGAGAGAGAGAGAGAGAGAGAGAGGTGTTGAAGAGAGAGATAGAGAGAAAGAGAGAGAGAAAAAAATGGATGTATAGAGAGAGAGAGAGAGAGAGAGAGAGAGAGAGAGAGAAAACGGATGCTACATGGTCATTGCTACCAACATATCAAAATATACAGAGGTTTGGAACCTCGGTAACAGTTTTGGTGTTAGCGGTGTAGGAACCGTTTTACGCCTATTGTGAAGTTAATGGCAGCTTAAAAAGGCTGTTTTGAGAGATTGGTTGTGAAAATGTGCTAGGATTTCAGATAGGTGATAGGACTTAGGGAGATGTTGTTCTGGTACTGAGAAGAGGAGTTTAATTAGGGTCAGCATTTTTGCCACCATGAGACGGCTTCAAGGATGTGTCACTCAGTTGATATCTGTGAGTGCGTGTGTTTACTAAAGTGCTCACTGTTCGAGTATTATATTGTGATTACACACGCAAGTATGTGTGTATTAGCGTGTTTTTACATGCACGCAAATCGGTAGTATGATGTTCTTTCATTGACGGCGTGAGTGTTACATTTTTTTATGCCCTTGTGTTTTTTCCTCTTTCTAACTTTGTGTGTGAATCATTTTATGGGGTTAAAGAGGCAGTACAGATACCATATTTTTTCCCATAGAAGCAGAACATGATAAGTTTTTTTATCTTAGTACGTATTTTAAGGCGACGCATTATTTTTTTTTTAATACATATGTATACGTATAAGGTTTCATTCATACGTGCAGCTCAGTTCTCGAGGTGCTTAGATTGCTATTATTGGACCTTGGAGACAGTGTCTCTTATGCATACTCACTCAGCGTATTTTCTGCTGAGCAACCAGCTAGTGTGATCCTAGGGGTAACGCCTAAGGGAGGGTGAATTTTTTTTTTCTTTGTCCCGGGGTTGAGGGGGTGAGTGAATTCATTATTTTTTTTCTTCTCTCTTGTCTCCTCCATTTGGCCTTGAAAACAAAGTTCAATGCCATGTCCTTGAAATGAGGAAATCAGCTGTTAGCCACTGAGAGATGATGTGATATGCCCGTATGGTCTTTTAGAACAATTTTTGTTCTTTCTTTTGCGTAAAGAGAAAATGAATATGAAATGAAAATGGTGCAGGTTTTTCTTAAGCTTTGGAGAATGCCTTAAACTGTTTTAGAGATTTTTTATGACTTCGAGCATAGAGCCCAGGCCTATAGTTTATGCAACGGTAGAGGACGTGATTAGAACTGAGGATATGGAGATTATTGGAAAAGGGGATGTGTTTGTTGATGCTAATGGTGATGATACTGGGGTTATGGGGAGTGGTAATATTAAAACCCACACTGGTGATACGGGGAATTATTGCGGGGATTCTATTGGAGTTCATGGTGGTAACAATTTTGGTGATGATATTATGGGTGGTGATACAGATACTAATATTGATGTTATTTCTGATACTAACAATGGGGTGGATGTAATGAGAACTAAGGGTGGTGATGTTTATGGGATTATGGAAAGGGGAGGTACTAACCACAAATATAAAGGTGTTTTATCGGAGGTATTAGATTAAAGTAAATTCATTATAATTTAATTATGAGTTGTTAATACTTTTCCAACCTTTTGATCTTTTTCTAGTTTTAAGTTTATTAATAAGCTAATGTCGTTTTTCGTATATTTAAGCTTTTCTTAGTTTGATGAACTCTGTAAGGGAGTCATATGACTTCGCAGTTTTGCTTTGTTTACCACCTTCTCACACGGTATTAGTGAACCACTGAAGTGCCGTATTAACGATCGTTGTTTTTCTCTCCTATGAGCTGTGTTGACTCGAGTGGAAGGCTTGATCGTAAGGGTGGTGATTCGTGACAGAGTTAGTTCGAGTTCCTCCTCACATCCTGACGCTTTGCCACTTTATTTATGGTCACTTCAACAATTTTGTACGGAGATTTGGATCACGGCATCTTTATTCCTCCGCTGCCTTGTGTGTGGTCGCTGGTGTTTGTCACCCGCGGCATTCATCAGCCACGCCCCTTCCCTCGTTCGTCGGAAGGATTCTGAACGAGTTGGCCCGTATCTACTGTGAACGGTGCAGTGTGTGGCGTGCGAGATCCGTTGACGTCCCGGATTCTCGGAGGCTACTACCCTCGGTGTTCCCGTGGTATTTTGGGTTGCCTGCAGGCATTGCAGCTTGGCCCGGTTGACCTCTGCATCAGCGTCAGTGGGTTCTTAGAACTCGTGGAGACAAGTAGGGCGGCTTTCTACAGGTATGAGATGTTTTATAGCTATTTAAGACGATTGTGAATCACTGAGTACCTGTAGATTTGCACGCCCCTGTTTGCAGTACGGTCTTCGGGACCTTGTATGGCCTGAAGAGACAGTCTACTAAGCCTCTTGTGGTTGAATCAATGTGTAAGATTATTTTCATAATTTATTGTTTATCTACTTATTATAATTATTCTTAATATATTCTATTCACTAAGTTAAGTTTTGAGTATAGTTTAGTCTGTATGTGTTACGTAGGAGTATTATTAAGTTTCCCTCTTATTTTCTCTTGCTTCCTTCTGCCTAACTTATTTTCTTAGGTTAGTTTTGTCTGGCCAGCTATTTGGAAGGTACCTACCTGAAGACATATTTAAAAATATTCTATTTCTTGGTTTAGGGTTTAGTTTAGTTATAGGTGATCTTTTAAAGATCTTAAGGTTGGTTTTTCCCTTGATATATATATTAATTTTGATTATTAATTTTGCCAACCGTTACCTTTTTCTGGTGTAAATAAATATTGTAACTTTTGTTGAGGTGTTTGCTCTTTTGTTCCTAAGTTGCTGTGTTACATTTCTACTGACCGCAAATTCTGAGTAGAGACAAGAACCCTTGAAATTACGGCCGTAAATAAGGTCGTAACAGGAGGATATTGTGTTAATGCCCTGTTCAAAGACTATGGTAAAAGTCAAATTGAGGGAAGTGAGAAAACCGTTTTTTTTTTTTTTTTTTTTCTGTGATACCCCTAGATTTTTTTTTTATCGGTTCAGTAGACAATTGCTTGACATCTACATGAGTCACAGATGTTACAGGTGTCATGGGAACATTCAACAGTGCCATTGGGTTTTCTTTTCCCCTTTTGGACGTTAACCATCACTGACTTAAGTTTTTTTTTATCTTGAGCGCATTTGAATTATTTTTCTCTTAGAACAGTTTGTGTAGATTTTTAATATCTCAGTTCGTGAATTGGAATCATTGTTCAGGAATGCGTTTATAATTTCAGCCGTTTGATGCTGCAAAGAGATTTAAGGGAGAATTTTTGCATTTTTGAATGTGTACATAATGGCACTACTTTTTTTTTCTGGATATTTATGTTCCGGAAATTGTTGGCCTCTTGCACAATACCCTTGTTGTGTTCAGTTTTTCTGACAGTGTTGCAGAGCCAATATCTGATGAGGAGTCACTTTTTTTTTCTCTCCTTTTTCCCGAGTCCGTGAGCATATGTCACAAGGTACGATTATATGGCACTTGTGCTTTGTTTTTTTTTAAGTTGTCGAGTGTTTCGGCAAATATTTCTAAGTGTCTATCATATGAGAAATAGGTTTTGCTCATGGTTTGCCAGAGATATGAAACTTGATTAAGTTTCTGGTGGCCTGTGCTGAAGTGAATATGGAGAAGCCTTTGTTTAGACACTTTGGATTTGTGGTTTTGTTGTAATTTGTTATGGCACACTGATGATTTTTTCTAGAACTCCTTGGCAATTTTTTGCCAAGTTTTTGCCTTTCTCACCAGTTATGCTAAACAGAGAGTTTACAGTTTTTGACGGTAACATTGAGCTCCTTAGAGATGTTTTTCGAGGTTATTTAACTGGCACAGTTTTTAGAGTCCAATTATGAGGAGCATTAGAGGCATAATATTTTGGCCATGTGGTATTTTGTTTTGTTGGAGATAGTCCAGAGTTTAGGCCTATGGTGTTTATTTTTGCAGTTATTTTGGTGCAAATGGAAACCCTTGTGAGAGAATATATGTGGCAAT
>NC_087204.1:82129634-82142134 GCF_015104395.2 Macrobrachium nipponense | reverse complement strand
TCCCACAAAAGCGAAAGAATTTCTCATTTGAATATCTTCAGCAAACATGATCTTTCCCTCGTTCTGTTTCGAGATTGTAAAAGTGTGAGTCAATAACAGTCGGGTTAATATTGACAGGAGAGGTCTACGGGAAAGATCTCCGGAAAGGAAAAATAAATCCCATATGCACTGTCATTCCTTTGTTTTCGTAGGGCGCGGGCGGGAAGCCATAGAGCCTGAGCAAGGCAAACAGAGAGTTGATTGCACTTCAAAAAACAAAACCAGCCGCCGCCGCCAGGTTCTCCGCCCTGACACAGCTTTTGTCTCTTCCTCTTCTCATATTCTTACGCCTTCGAGCTTAGACTATATTGATTCCTCAACCGTAGGCATTCATTTTTTTGTTAAATTGTGTTTGCTTTTTACCTAGTCTGGGTAAAGATACGTTAAGTTGCCTTCTTATTTCTATTTTTAGGTGTTGATACTTATTATTATTATTATTATTATTATTATTATTATTTTGTTAAAAATGACTGCTGCTTCAGCACTGTTAATCTTATAAAGAGTCTTCTCTATCTTTCTGATGACGGCTTTCTCGTTGTTGCTTAGACTGGCGAGCAACGCACCAAAGGGCATGGTAAAATTCGGTTGAGTCATTTGATTTGTTATTGCTTATACAATTCTCTCTCTCTCTCTCTCTCTCTCTCTCGACTTACGCTCTGGCCAAATGCCTTAATAAAGTTCTGACCCCCTATATCCCCTCCAGGTACTGCCTCACCTCATCGGTGGAATTTTTGGAGAAGATCCGCGACTCCCCCGGTGCGGGAACCATGGCGTCCTTAGACGTTGAGTCCCTATTCACCAACGTCCCAGTCGACGAGACGATAGGGATCATCATGGAGCGGGTATATAGGAATCCCGATATAAGACCCCCTAACATCCCAGAAGACTCCTTAAGAACCCTGCTGGATATCTGTACGAAGAGAGCCCCTTTCACCACCCACCGAGGACAGATGTACCGCCAGAAGGACGGCGTAGCGATGGGGTCCCCCTTAGGAGTCCTCTTCGCTAACTTCTACATGGGAGAAGTGGAAGAAAGGGTCTTCTCGCAACACAGATGTCCCCGCACATACGCACGCTACATTGATGACATCTTCGTGCAAGCCGACTGCGAGGATGAGGTAGAAGCCCTTCGGCAGCAGTTCCTGCAGAACAGCGCACTCAACTTCACTGTCGAGTACAGCAGCAACGATCGGCTCCCCTTCCTCGACGTCCTTGTCACGAAGACGAATCAGAAGTTGGCGACTACCGTTTACACCAAAGCTACGAACCTCGGACTTTGTCTGAATGGTGATAGCGAGTGTCCTGCGCGGTTCAAGACCACCACCGTCAGGGCCTTCGTCAGGAGGGCCCTCTCGCACTGTTCGACGTGGCAGGACACACACCTCGAACTCGACCGAGCATCCCAGATGCTAATTAACAATGGGTACTCGAACAAACTCGTAAACCGAGAAACTCGAGCCGCCCTTGACAAGTGGTACATGACGGAGGAAGAGAGAAGGAACATTCCGCCCCCGGAGGATATCAAACTTTTCTATAAAGCCTTCATGCACCACCAATACAAGGAAGAAGAAGCAGCCATGAAGAAAATAATAGAGGAACACGTCCGCCCCCATGGAGGAAGGAGAGAGTGTCCCTCATTATTTACTACAAGAATCGGCGTACGAAAGACCTCCTGATGAAGAACAACATCCCCACCGGAAGGAGACCCCCTGAAGCAGTCCAACGTCGTCTATCGATACGTATGCCCCGCCCAAGGATGCCTGGGATTTACATCGGCATGACGACGATGCGCCTGTCAAAAAGGATTTCCTGCCACGCCCAGGAGGGCGCCATTAGGCAGCACGCCCTTGCAGTACACCGCAGAAACATCACGAGAGACGACATCGTCAGGAATATTAAGATCATCGGGAGAGCACCTGACCCACGACGTCTGCGTCTCCTAGAAGCGCTGCTCATCCTCGAGGAAAAGCCTCCCCTCAATACCACCCAAGAAGCGTTCCTGATACCGACGTGTGTGAGGAGGACCACACCCCTCTCCCCTAACGAAAGTACCAGCGCGCATGGAACGAACACCGGACATGAGAATAATACCAGGGGTGACGTCACGCAGGTAGAAGCAATCAAGAGGCTCCCGGTGATACCCCCTTACCCTGAGAAGGTCTGCAAGACATCGTCAACCCCCACCCGCCGTATGGTGAACCTTCCCCGGGTCAACAATAAAAACTCGACCTACCGGAGAAGTGCCCTGACCGTACTGGAGAGCTCGAAAGAGCCCGTGCTGGCACAAGGCCAGCTTAATCTTAAACAACAACAACAACACTGGAATTCAGTCCCTCAGCAGTTATCGCTTGATAATGTCCTGTCGATCAGGAGGAAACGTCGCGTTAGAGAGAGAGAGAGAGAGAGAGAGAATTGTATAAGCAATAACAAATCAAATGACTCAACCGAATTTGGTGCGTTGCTCGCCAGTCTAAGCAACAACGAGAAAGCCGTCATCAGAAAGATAGAGAAGACTCTTTATAAGATTAACAGTGTTGAAGCAGCAGTCATTTGTAACAAAACATGTCTACGAGAGGGTCTCCTTCCGAAATATTATTATTATTATTATTATTATTATTATTATTATTATTATTATTATTATTATTATTATTACTCAAAAATAAATATAAAGAACGCTCACATTTAGTCACAATGATAACATTAAAATGGACGGCAAGTTTTCAATCTTTTATTATTATTATTATTATTATTATTATTATTATTATTATTATTATTATTATTATTATTATTATCAGAATGTATGTACATTCAAACGAAATCATTTTAAAAGCATCTAAATAAATAAAAACGATAAACGAACGAAAGTAGCTATATTGTACATCAATGACAATGAAAAGAAGAAATTCATTTGAAGACTGGTTTTAAGACAGTTGTAATCTTCCCTAAACTTTTCAGCACCACGTAATGATAGGTAAATAGCACTGCTAGACTTACACTTCAACTCTTAGCAAAGGCAAGCAAACTTAGATTATTGTGGAAATGTAAGAAATAAAATATATGAAGGATTTATGTCATTTCAGGGAAGGTAACAGGGGAATAGGTATATTTGAATGTTTTATGTGTTTTACGTAACAGGTAAGTATAGATGAGCTTTTTGTTTTCTTTTTTGTAACATGACCTAAATGAACATTATAGTGTTTCTGGTCTAAATAAATTAGTCTTCAAAGCAAATGCATAAGTTTTATAACAGTTAGTGAAGTGAACAGTATATTGATATTTCTTGTCTTACCTGGCCAAGAATACAGTACCAAAATAAGATACACACATCATTATCCTAAAGTTATATTTATAGCCAGCAGATTTGCAAACCTTGGAAGCTGATTAAATCAAATAAAAAATCCATTCCATATCTCACATTTCTTTCAGCTCGTATTCACCTTAACCCTTTAAAACACAGAATTAGTTACAGTGCCTACGAAGAAGTTTCAGTCCTTGATTTAATAGCATTAGACGGTTCACCCGGAGAGGATCTCCACCTCTCATCCCTGACGCCCAGCATTGTTTTCGTGTGGTAAAGTCAGCGCCGGCTAATCGAGTTAAGAGCTGGAATGAGACTCCGCCATTGAGAAGGAAATGGGATCCGAGGAATTTCGGTAACTTTAGTATGGAACTGGATTTTGTCTTTACTTAAAGTTAGTGCACAGTACGCATTTCATCGTCGTTTGGTTACGTTAGAAGTAAAATCACATTTATTTCCGTCAAGGATGTTAGAAGAGCAACAAATAAGATTTCTAATAGTATGTTTTGTGAGCATTATATAATATTATATATATATATATATATATATATTATATATATATATATATATATATATAAACTCAAGCCTCTCAAACAGGTAGCTATTTTCGCAGTCTATGAGAGGAAAGAGAAGACACTGAGCAACATATTTTAGGCAAGATGCCCCTCATTGATACAGACAGCATGAAGGCAAAGATCCTATTTGTATTCAAGGGCGGTGCTTGGCTCAAGTGTGATCCTTAAGGTGGGGCTAAGGCGATCCATAAATAAAAAAGGATTCGCCTGGAGGAGAGAAAGGGTGTGCCGGAATGGCCTTGTTACTCGTGATGGCTTTTGTGTGGATTCTCTCCTCTTTTCTTGCTTTTTTTTTAATTTTCTCTTATTTTATGGATGGTATGATGTCTTTAGGTTTATAGCCTGCACGGAAAATTTGCTGTCTTGGAAACTTTAACAGTCGATTTTTATTTTTACATAACATTCTATGAATTGTTTTCCTATTTTGCTGCTTTTATTATTTGCCGTTTCCAAATTAAATTTTTTTTTTCAATACTTGCTGGATATTTAAATGGGTTTTAACTTCCCAAGTATTTTCCAGTACTGAAATACTTCGATGTCTTACTAAATACTTGATTTTTATTTGAAATTGTGACACTAGAGGGTTTTCACCACATTCTATATTGGAATGGGATGATTTACCGTTCTATATATTTTCTAATAATATATTTTTACCGACTTCTAAAAAATGTGAGAAAATAAGAGGATGTAAGCTGATATATGGCATGAAGACTGGAAAATAGTATATTTTTTTCTGAAGATATAGATCGATAACTTGATTTTGATAGAAAGATGCCTTTTTTTGGTAAGATTATTATGAAGTTTATCTGTACAGCTAATATATAAAAACCCATGCATAGCGCGAACGAAAATTTTGCAGATATCCATATGCAGCCATCAAAGCAGTGTCTAATTATCGTAGATATTACCCTAATTAATAAACTTAATAAAACAATTGGCATCTTACCTCCACATTCGTAGTATAAAACCCCCAGTAGGAGCTTAGGCTCCACAGTCACTTCTTGTGTGTGATCGCATCTCCTTCCTGAGCGCTGCTCTTGAATTCGCTAAAATAATAAACAAGGCATGAAGTGGGTTGGATACCTCGTCACCCTTTTTGTTTCTTCGCTGGGGCGTGGAGATGAAACACCCACTCCACTTGTGATGTGGCATGGGTTAAGTGAGTAGCAAGTGCTAGAGGGCTATTCTGTTTATGTGGCCCATAGCAACGGCAAAAGTGTTCTTTATTTATTTTATTTATTTTCCTCTTTTCGTGCCATACGAATGCCGCTAAAGTGCTTACTCCAATTTATGTATGTTTATTAGTAATTCATATTCAAATTAAATCAAATATCGCTGAATATTCATATATACATGAGTACATACATATACGTACACATTCTACACAGACACACACATACACACACACACATATATAAATATATATATATATATATATATATATATATATATATATATATATACTACATACATATATATATATATATAATATATATATATATATATATATATATATATATATATATATATATATATATATATATATATGCAATAAGTAACGACAGAAGTTTGAACCACAATTCTCCTTTTCTCAGGAGATACCTGCTGCTCCGACCACATGGTAGCTCTGAAGACTTTCATTGAACTTTACAAACCTGGCATTTACATTCGAAGTATTATGATTGGCAAGGATATTGAAACTGTAAGTGCAATTTGCTGAGTAAGGTGGCAAGTATGAATCTACTTCTATATTCGTAAAGTTGTTTTGATTCATTGTTGGTAACAATACATATGTCACTCTACATTACATATATATGTAATTAATTGGCATTATGTAAACTCCTATACAGGAGAATGTCGTAGTAAAATACAGGTTCTGAGTCCTAACCTAATGCGGCCAAGATCTACGCTGCAGGTGTTTTTTGTAAAAATAACTAACCAACCCACCAATAAAAAAGGGAGGCAGAAAACCTTATTCGAGTTCTTAGCTTATGATTCGCAAAATACGTTAACTTATTGCATTGTCATATACGCAGATTTTAATATAAATAAAATGTAAACCTCATTAATATTGCAGTATTCAATTGGTACCAAATCTTGATTTTAGATTATTCTGTAAATATATCGGCATTTTCACAAATGGTTAAGAAAAATTTTCAAATGAAATTCTCGATTTATCAACAAACTGGTGTGGATAAAGCGGGTATTAGTAGCGGCTAAGTTCAAGAATGGATTAAAGACGAAAAAATATAATAAATAAAAAAAATATTCATTAGCATTTTCTGGGAAAAAAGAATACAGGGCATTTTAGCTCTGCTGGCCTATCCTTCATAACCACACATATATGGTTTCATTCTGCAGTTATATAATTAAAAAATCATAGTCCAGAAAAATGAGAAAGTTTAGTAAAATTTTGATTACATTTAAATATATATAAATGTACCTGGAACCTGGTTTTAATTATACATATTTTACCTTGCAAATTAATGTAAGTTTTTTAAGAGCATTTGTTAATTTGGGCATGGTATTTTTATGAAAATCATGTGGCCTCCGCACTTGTAGTTTAACAGAGATATTTTTAATATAATACTGTGTTTTCCTTTGTATTCTTATATTCTCTGAATTTTACAGGCTTTTATTTCTTTCTTTGTAACAAGTTCGTCTCTAAGTTTAGAGTTTGCCATTAAAAACAGGGTGGAATAAACATCTTCAAAAGTTATGATCATTCTTATATCTTAGGGTATTGGCTTTCCCTGCGAAGCCTTTTTTGCATTCTTTTTTAATATTTCTTTTTTAGTGTTCAAGGTTTAAACAGAGCCATTTGAAAAAAATAACTGAGCCGTTAATAGATCTCGAGCGAAAACAAACAGCATTATAATGTCAGCTTATCATAGCTTATATACTGAATTTCGTTTCGAATATCTGTATAAAGATGGCAATGTAACTGAACAGATATATTCGTTATTTTCGTATTATTTTGTATTAGTATTCTGGTCATGATAGTCGTAACTTGTAATTATTACGTCACGAAGGTAAGATTTAATACGTTTGACATAACAGCCTAATGTTGTTGCTATGATATAAGGCTGTTCTATTTTTATTCATTTAGATTTTAATATCTCAAAGGTGGTGCAGAGAACACACATGCTGACAAATATAGGAGATAAAGGGACTTTTCTAATTTTTTTGTAGTGTCTTGTTTCTGACTGCGAAATTCTTTGTAACAACAAACAGTGAGGTTTGATATGTATGTTGTTATAAACACATTCTATAAAAATATACAAGAAGGGTCGATTTTGTCCCCTGAAATCTTCCAGTTCTTCGTTGCAGGACAGGGAGTCTAGCTTCTATGGAAACTTGAATGGTCAGGTTGACGAAGTTTGCCAGAAGTTAGCGATGGATCCCAAGCTTCAGAACGGATACAACGCTATGGGTTTCTCCCAGGGAGGACTGTTTTTGTAAGGAATTGATGAGGAACTGTATATGATGAAAGATTATGTTAAAGAAACACTAGTGATTCTAACTTTCATATAAGTTAACGAAATTATTTACAGTAATTCCCTTTGAATCTTAATAATTTTCTTAATTCGCAAAAGATCGCGGTCAATTATTGCTTCCTTCGATAGTTTTACATTTATTCCCTTCAAAACGTTTGACTATTTTTTACGTATAAAGTAATTTATTTATTTATCTATCTATCTATTTATTTATTTACTTATTTTAGCCGTGCAGTGGCTCAGCGATGTCCCTATCCTTCAATGATGAATTTGATAACCATTGGCAGTCCTCATCAGGGTGTCTACGGCTGCGGTTCGACTTGTAAATACCTCTTTGAATGGTGGTTTCGTCATTTAGTGTATTATTCGTGAGTAAATTATGAAATAAGTTTTTAAGTCATCTCTCTCTCCCTCTCTCTCTCTCTCTCTCTCTCTCTCTCTCTCTCTCTCTCGATATTTGCCCTTCTTTTCTCAAGTAAAATTGAGTCATTAGAATGGAAAATTTGTCATTTTTCTTTTAATAAAGGTTTGAATGGGACCAATACTTCAAAAATGTTTAAATCGTTTCAGGATAATATAAATCAACTGATATTTAGATGTTATCATAGCATATAAGTAATAATGTAAATAATAATAATTGAAATAAATAAAATGGATAAGAATAAATGAAAGAGAAAAACAGTTACACATAAATGTGTGTATATGTGTGTTTGCTTGTTAACCCTGTGATACAGGTGTAAAAATACTACCATCGTAGGTCATGCGTGTCGTAAAAGGCGACTAAAAGGACAGCCGCTGCCTTGCACGCTTACTTTTTAGTAAGACACTAAGCTCATCGCCAATAACTGTTGAAACTGCTGCCTTGCAGTCTTCCTTTTTAGTCAAAGGCGAGGCCCACCTCCAATAACTGTGGTTGATGACAGCAAGGGTATGCGATCATAAAAACCACTTTGCCAAACAATAAACGATGCCTGATGTTGGTGGAGGATAATGTCTTTGATATAAGGCAGTGGAGAAGGCAACCGACTCCTTAGTGTAGGGACAACGGTGGGAAAGAAGAATATATGTATATATATATATATATATATATATATATATATATATATATATATTATATATTATATATATATATATCTATATATATATATATATATATATATATATATATATATATATATATATATATATATATATATATATATATATATATATATATATATATATATATATATATATTTGCATTATAGATATAAGGTGTTTGGAAAATGATAAATCGTCCAAAAATCGCTTGAAATCTCTTGATGATCCGAGAGTATTTCATTCCTCTACGTGAGCTATCATCACGATTTCATTCGTTTATCTATTTTTTCCCTCAGCCATGTTCAACAGATGTATGTGGTGGCACAATATTGGCACGACCCACTCGATGAAGAAAAATATCGTGAGAGTTCTATCTTCTTGGCAGATATTAATAATGAGAAGGTTAGTCCAGGCCAAAATCGAGGCAGTAAGAGGTTTAAACAACAAGATAGAATTAGTAAATAAATACATATGGAGATGTGAAATTTTTTATAACAAGTACTGTAAGTTATATCAGATGAAAATTTTCAGTCAGAAATGAGTTTTCCCCACAAATTTTCCTGACAAATTTGAGCAAGTGTGTGTATATGGATATACTTTAGAACTTCATAGCACGTCAGGCTTTTTCCATATAAAATATCTGTTAATAATAATAATAATAATAATAATAATAATAATAATAATAATAATAATAATAATAATAATAATAATAATAATAATAATAATAATAATATAATGAGTTATAGAATAAATATTGGAATCCACAGTTATGTTTTCAAATTTATCAAAATTCAACACTAATGGCTTTCAGAACCTAAGCATAGGAGCTGTATATTCTGTGTCAAATATAGCCTTATCCAACAAAAATGTGATATTGGAGTTTGATGATATTGATATCACTTAAAGTTATACCATTCTATTTTTCCTCACAGGAGATAAATGAAACCTACAAGAACAATCTGAAGAAGCTGCAAAACTTCGTGATGGTGAAATTCCTCAATGACACGACGGTATATCCGACCGAGAGTCAGTGGTTCGGTTTTTACGCTCAGGGTCAAGATGAAGTGGAGCTGCCGCTTCGAGAATCTCGCCTTTACCAAGAGGTTTGCTTTTTACTTTCTCGCGTTTTTCATTTCGTGAATTCCATCATTATCGCTGTTATATTTGCATCGCGCTTAATAGGGAAGATTTGCCATGCCAAGGAAATCAAAGAAACTACGTTTACTTTTGCTAACTAACGCAAAGAAAACTAATGTACAATTTTATATTAAAAGAGGGCAGCACATGTTACATATTTTCATCTTGAATGATATTGAATCCCCCCCACCCCATATCCTGATCAAAATGGTTTTACGAGATTATACTTAACGATAGTTTTAACTTCAAACGGAAAGTGAAGGACTGAAATAGTACTTCACAAATTGTAAGTGATAAAAAAACGGCGAAATATTACCCTCAGTTTGGGTGTCATATTTAGAAAAATTAAGTTGGTATTCATGGTATGCCAATTTTGACTGTACTAATCATAAAGGGCAAACTCAGTTGACATTCATTTCTTTAAATGAATTTTTGTATAGATGAAGCAGTTGCAGTTGGAAAGAGAGAGAACTAAGGTTAGCTAGATAAAATAATAGTATGTCCTTTACTGTAAAACGCTATAAAATCGTTTAGTTCAATTACAAAAAATATGGAAAATAATTGTCTTATATCTATAATTTTCAAAACTCAGTGGTATTTTGAAAATACTCAATTTAAAATTCGTAATGATTTATTGGTAGTTTTGAGTTTTTTTTAATAACATTAATATGCCTTCATAGACGATTTCTCTAATGACAAAACATTCCATATAGGATCGCCTTGGCCTGAAAGAGATGGACGAAGCAGGGAAACTCCACTTTCTCTCCGTTGATGCCGACCATTTGCGGTTTGGTGTGGAATGGTTTTTCCAAGAAATAGTTAATAAATTTGTTGTATGAAGGGAGGTGTAATAAAAAAAAGGTAAGGTAAAGCCACTGCTACCGCAAACTCACAATCATCTGCTATGCTCTGAAAGGCAGAATCAACGGGAACCATTTTTCTGGAGTGAATGGTAAAAGATATCTTTTCTGACCAATTTGGTGAACAATATTTATCTCAGTGTCATTTCCATCTCTTTATCGTCAGAATTTGTTCTCCTGCGCATGGTAGCTACATATGTTAGTTGATCCCTACTTTACTGCGTAAATTGAGAATATATCTTAAGTTCCAAGTCATAAACCTGTATAATTGTGAGAATAAAAATTGGTTAAGTCTTTGGCTGTTTTAGCTGCTTCACAAATATTTCCAATCGCATGGAAACGCGGTGAGCAAAATTTGTTGCATCGATTTTTCGGTACTCAGTTTTTACTCTTAGTGATGTCTTTTGTTCAGTGAATTCTGAATTATACCAATATCGGATATGAGAAACTCTTAACAACAACAACAACAATAACAATAATAATAATAACAAAATCCTCATAGTAGCACGAGTCTTCAAATGGAGAAACAAATCCACAGATATGTAAATAAACATATATTTAAATTTAGAAACAGCTGTTTTTAAATCTAAATATATCTACATTTACATAACTGTGGCTTTTTTCTCCAAGAATAATAATAATAATAATAATAATAATAATAATAATAATAATAATAATAATAATAATAATAATAATATAATTAATAATATATATAAAATAATAATAATAACAATAACAATAACAATAACAATAACAATAATAACAATAACAATAATAATAATAATAATAATAACAATAATAATAATAATAATAATAATAATAATAATAATAATAATAATAATAATAATAATAATAATAATAATGACAGCATGACATATATTAGTAATGTGCAAGAATCTACTGTTATGAATTTGACCACCCTTTATTCTTATATAGGGTAGAGTGCGGTAAAAGGCCCCCGTGAGGTAAAAGGCCTCCCCCTATTTTCTTAATTATTACATATCATAGTAACTTAGTCAGCTGATCAGTGCAGCAACACTATCTGCCTGAAGCTTTCTATACCAAACACCCAGTGAGAACTAGAATGGGAAACAGCCAGCACGCATTTTTCTTCTTTGGACACATTTCATGTAAGTATACGTGCTATATCAGGGATATCCTGTACAGACATCTTGTCAGTAAAGTCAGTACTTTAACTACAGATACTTTAAATGAGAACTAAGCAATATCTTGCACTGCAATCCAGACTTGAAAAGTTAATTGGGGCACAGGTGGAGTTTGTTTCTTTTAAAAATGGCATGTGGGGTAAAAGGCCCATCACGCTTTGGGGCAAGAAGCCCAGGTGGGGGCGTTTTACCCCATCTTATCAGTTGGACGTGTAACCAGCGGCGAAAGAGGACAGACTGCAACTTATTTGCGCAATGAATGCAGCTGGAGTTTATATTCCTCCTATATTTATATTTGTCAGTAAAAGGGTGACTCCACTACTTACGATCGGCAGGCCACCTGGATCAATTGCTAGCAAATGGATGGTCTGATGTTGATTGTTTCGTAGACTGGCTACGTCACTCTGTTAAAATTGTTAAGCCAAGTCGAACAGAAAAGCACATTACAATTCCAGATGGCCACCACAATCACAGAACTTTAGACAGAGAGAATGGAGTAATGTAAAGAAAATTAGTCTACCATTTTTACTTGTGTTATTTTTGTTATTACGTAAAATTTATCCTTTATTACTTTTATTTGTGTTATTCTTGGTGCTATATACAGAAATTAAATTTATTTTTAATTGTGTAATTACAGCTGGTATGTAGAGGAAGCGTCAATTTATTTTACAATTTTGCTAATTTCAGTTCCAGTGAATACCAAAATGTCTCTAAGTTTTACAAGAAACTAAGAATTCTAATATTAATGACTGTATTTTTCAACGTTATTCTTGAATAATTTTGTGTGGAAGGTTGAACTTTTTATATTTAGCAAAAATGATACGCCTATTTTTCAATTTAACTTGTTT
>NC_087204.1:82114634-82122134 GCF_015104395.2 Macrobrachium nipponense | reverse complement strand
TTTCGTGACCAAAACAACAGCTTTAAATATAATGATTAAATTCTATCGAAGAGAACGGTACGTCCAATTGTTAAAACATTTAAATCGACATGGTAATTCGAGGGAAACAATTATTTTTGAAATGTCAGTTGCTATAATGAAGGATACATTTGTATAAAGAACGGTAAACATTGTACATACATTAGCTGTATAATAAAGCAATTATTCAGCCCTGCCGATTGCAAAAAAAATTTAAACGAAAATAGTTTTTAACTCGACGACCAACAAAAACCAACATTTAATGTTTCCACTCTGCCTGATTGTCTGACTGTCTGTTTGTCTGTCTCATCTCGGTAAAATTTAAAGAGACTCTTTCATTCCCCTTTCAGGAGTAATACGTTAGCATCCGCCCTTTCGAACCATTACAGTGAAGACATAGATGTTTGTCAAAACTATGACAGGATTCCAATGCAATTTTTCTCCAGGTATGATATGGATGAACGCCTACTTCTCGTTTTACTTACTCTTGTGTTTGCTTAACTCCGCGCACGCGTGCACGCACACACAATGGCGCAAACGCAAGCACACATATACGTATATATATATATATATATATATATATATATAATCATTTACGTGGTTTATGTGTGCGTGCGTCTGTACATACTACATACATACATACATACTACATACATACATACATACACACATGTATATATATATATATATATATATATATATATATATATATATATATATCTATAGTATATATATATATAGAGGAATGGATATTCTCTTCTTACTAAACATCATAACTATTTACCATTGCCTCTTTGAATATATAAACTTTTACCATTTTATTCTTATTTTACAATTTCTTCTTGGCGTATATCATATACTTTAGTAATTTAAAGTGGCTTTATAACCAATATAACCACTATGCGTACCAATAGTACTTTTGATTCCCCGAAAACATAATGCAAGTTGCAAATGCTCGCATAATTAAATTCCATTTAGCCATTAAAATCGCGTCATAAACTCTCCCTCCTCGGCAAATGTTTTCGCTGAAAGTGAGGGCACAAATATGTTGACAGCTCCTATAGAACAATTAGTAAATAATATATGGAGCATTGTAATTTATGTCGTATGATTCCTGATGCAATGTCAACAGTGTTGGCGTGTTTAAAAAACCTCGGGGGAGAGATGAACACTTGTCAGAGCATACCAGGTTGTTTTGTAAACTGTAGCTCTCGTGAAAAACGGAAAGGTATATTGGTCTTGGAAATTTACATAGCTCATGTAACCGCGAGCTTTGACACTGTTGACCTGGATCATGTCACGGGACTTCTACGTTACAGGGAGTGGCGAAACAATATTCCAGAACATTGGGCATATTCATGGGTATGCCTCTAAGGGGGCTCATTAATGGGTCATGTATTGACCCCCGAGTACAAAAGGATTATTCTGGCAGTAACTTGAATTGGTGAACGTTCTGCCTTGGGTGGGGGGGAGGGCGCTAGATTGCCTGTAGAGGTGAATGTGTGATCTTTTCATTTTAAAATGCCCGATTGGAAACTGAGGGCATTGTGTAATCGTCAGTTTTATTTGAGATTTTATTATTGAATATTTTTCCTTGTGAATTGTCTTTGTTTTTTTTACCATATGTGGGATGTGTTGGGTGATGTGTTCTCCCTTTTATGCATTTATATCTTTATGTCTGTATGCTGTTTTTTAAAAGTGACTTTTGGTTTTTTCTCAGATAGATTTGTTGTGGGTCACATGATAAGGGAGTTTTTTAAATATATCTATGAATTCGGCCATGACAGACTTTTGACATTATTTTTTTTATACTAAAATGAGTAGTGTCAGAATGTATTTGCCTGTCTGAGAGATGGATTTTTCATTTACCTATTTGCTAGAAGTTAAGGACAGTCTTTTCCCTTCTCTCCTTTAATTTTCTTTTTCGTCATAATAAGTTTGGGAATAAATTGGTATTTTGGTAGAACGTGAATTTCGTCTAGCCTTAGTTTAATTTTAACTATGACATAAGAATAGGAGAATGGGAACAACTATTCACCTGAAGACTTCGATGAACAGGGGTAACGATGGTGACTATGAAGGTAGGTTGTTTCTTGTGCTTTAAGGTTAGAAATTTGATGGGTAGAAGAAGTCGGGAGAGGAATGATAGTGGTGCCGGCGTATCGGGTAGGTTTGGCACCCTTGACTGGTGACTCATGCGAGCAGAGAGATGGGTGACGTGACATACTTTGGACTCAGTATTGATTGACAATGGTAATGTTTAGGCGTAGTAGGGGTGTATATAGGATTTATGGTATACTATATATACGGTGATGTGTTAATTCTTATTGTATATAGCAGGTGATAGGCCTCGCAACGTGGCTGGGATGAGAGAAAGTGAATTTACGTAAGTTCATTTTTTTACTTCCGGATACACGATTCAGTTGATCTTTTATTGTTGTCTGTCTGAGCGAATTTCCATTTTATTTATTATCTATTATTTATTTATTTATTTATTTATTATTATTATTATTGATTATTATTATTATTATTATTATTATTTTTTTTTTTTTTTTGCTCTATCACAGTCCTCCAATTCGACTGGGAGGTATTTATAGTGTGGGGTTTCGGGTTGCATCCTGCCTCCTTAGGAGTCCATCACTTTTCTTACTATGTGTGCCGTTTCTAGGATCACACTCTTCTGCATGAGTCCTGGAGCTACTTCAGCCTCTAGTTTTTCTAGATTCCTTTTCGGGGATCTTGGGATCGTGCCTAGTGCTCCTATGATTATGGGTACGATTTCCACTGGCATATCCCATATCCTTCTTATTTCTATTTTCAGATCTTGATACTTATCTATTTTTCCCTCTCTTTCTCTTCAACTCTGGTGTCCCATGGTATTGCGACATCAAATGAGTGATACTTTCTTCTGACTTTGTCAATCAACGTCACGTCTGGTCTGTTTGCACGTATCACCCAATCCGTTCTGATACCATAGTCCCAGAGGATCTTTGCGTGATCGTTTTCTATCACTCCCTCAGGTTGGTGCTCGTACCACTTATTACTGCAAGGTAGCTGATGTTTCTTGCACAGGCTCCAGTGGAGGGCTTTTGCCACCTGAATCATGCCTCTTTTTTGTACTGGTTCTGTGCAAGTGCCGGGCATTCACTTGCTATGTGGTTTATGGTTTCATTTTTCGTATTGCACTTCCTACATATGGGAGAGATGTTATTTCCGTCTATCGTACTTTGAACATATCTGGTTCTTAGGGCCTGATCTTGTGCCGCTGTTATCATTCCTTCAGTTTCCTTCTTTAGCTCTCCCCTCTGTAGCCATTGCCAATTGTCATCGCTGGCTAGTTCTTTAGTCTGTCTCATGTATTGTCCGTGCATTGGTTTGTTGTGCCAGTCCTCTGTTCTTTCTGTCTTTCTCCTGTCTCTGTATATTTCTGGGTCTTCGTCTACTTTTATTAGTCCTTCTTCCCATGCACTCTTTAGCCACTCGTCTTCACTGGTTTTCAGATATTGCCCACCAGTGCTCTGTTTTCGATGTTGACGCAGTCCTCTATACTAGTAGTCCTCTCCCTCCTTCCTTTCGTGTTATGTATAGTCTGTCCGTATTTGCTCTTGGGTGTAGTGCTTTGTGTATTGTCATTTGTTTCCTGGTTTTCTGATCTATGCTGCGGAGTTCTGCCTTCGGCCATTCCACTATTCCTGCGCTGTATCTGATTACTGGCACTGCCCATGTGTTTATGGCTTTGATCATATTTCCGGCGTTGAGTTTTGACTTGAGTATCGCCTTGAGTCTCTGCATATATTCTTTCCTGATCGTGTCCTTCATCTCTTGGTGTTTTATATCTCCTCCTTCCATTATTCCCAGGTATTTGTATCCTGTCTCATCTATGTGTTTGATGTTGCTCCATCTGGTAGCTTTATCCCTTCAGTTCTCGTTGTTACTTTGCCTTTTTGTATGTTGACTAAGGGCGCATTGCTTTTCTATTCCTCAAAACTCCAATCCTGATGTCCCCAGATACAATCCTTACTGTCTGGATTAGGGTACCTATTTCCTTGATGCTCTTACCATACAGCTTGATGTCGTCCATGAACATCAGATGGTTGATTTTGTTGCCTTTTTTCTTGAGTTGGTAGGCCCGGCATCCATCTTCTGTAGTACTTAGTCATGGGAATCATGGCTACTCCGAAGAGTAGTGGGGACAGTGAGTCGCCCTGGAAGATCCCTCTTCCTGATATTAACCTCTGCTAGTTTCTTGATTCCAGAGCTTGTAAGTATTGTATTCCAGTTGCGCATTGTATTTTTGAGGAAGCTGATGGTATTTTCCTCTGCCCCATATATTTTCAGGCATTCTATTAGCCATGTGTGTGGTATCATGTCGAAGGCTTTCTTATAGTCTATCCATGCCATGCTTAGGTTGGTTTTCCTTCTCCTACTGTTCTTCATTACCATTTTGTCTATCAGGAGCTGGTCTTTTGTGCCCCTACACTTCCTTTTCTGCAGCCTTTCTGTTGGTGGGGGGGATGGTGTTGTTTTCCTCCTCTAGGTAGTTGTATAGCCTTTCCAACTGATGATACCTGTTAGTAACTTCCACATTATTGGTAGGCAGGTGATAGGCCTGTAGTTACTGGCTATATTTCCCTTACTCTTGTCATTATTATTATTATTATTATTATTATTATTATTATTATTATTATTATTATTATTATTATTATTATTATTATTATCAAGTGTCTTACAATATGGGCATACAGGGAATAAACTGACTTGGGGTGGTATGTGATTTTATTATTTCCTCTCCTCTTTCCTTCCTTGTATAGTGAATATGTTTAATTTGGTCTTACCGTGAGTTTGTCATATTGAGTGAATATATGTGCCCGACGCATTTCATATTTATTACATACGTGCAAGCAAATACCGAGTGTTTTGTGGGCAGGAAAGGTTTCGTGAACTTCTTGTTTCCTGACCCAGAGACAGCGGTCGGTCTATCGGGTTCGGCGCGTTCAGCAGAATTGCTTGCATTGCTACGCAGTGGGGTGGGAATGGTGGGTGAGGTATAGAGGTGGGAGGGGGGGTTCTTAGACATCCTCTTCTCCCTTTTACCTCCTCCTCCTTTTGTTCTCCTGGCTTTCTTCTCCTTTTGCGTTGGGATGACTTGAGATTTTCTCTCTCGTCTTCAAATGGTTAACCAGGTGGTCGACTAACTTCGATTGCTTCGATTTTGGTGTTCGGTTTTGTTTATTTTGAAACTCAAATGGTTTTTGATGGGGTCTTTGGAATAATTACAATAATATATTCATTTTTAGCTTCACGTGAGAAAAGAATGTTTCATTTGGATGGAAATCCTGAAGATTTCACGAGGCCACAGTAAAGACGGTTTACGGCATTCACGTAAGATTATTTGCATTTTGCTTTTGCTGATAAACATTGATAAACATTGATAAACTAAGTAGTAACTATACCCCGTTTGTGCAAATTCCAAGCTTCGCGTATTCCTTACAGTGATGACGCGCTCAAAAACCTTCATAACTAAGTTTCTGTCACTAATTTGGGCAAATTTGTGTCAATAGTTGATGGGAATAAATTAAATATTTGTTGTATACTCGGTCCAGTGTTTGGAAACGTAAGGCTAAAAGATGCTGAAAAACGTGCTTGAATAATATTTTTCATCGCCCTTCTTGGCCCTTCAATTGATGTTTTTATGCAACTCTTTACAGTCTATTTGAAAAATTCTCTAGAAAAATATCTTAATATCTACAGATAAATATCCAACTATATTAGGATAATATTGCGCACACTTTATGACCATAGGCATTCATATTTTATAGCATCTCTGACGCAGGATCTATTGGAATTACAAATGAGAACTGGATGGACATGAAATGAATCATCCAAGACACAAATTGCTGACATTTTATTCATCTTGCGCGAGTCACACTAACGGTCTGTCATAAATCGGAGAAAAATGTAAGTTTAACAGATTTTATCAACTAATTTATCATTCCCCGAAACCGTAGACGCCATAGCTGAACTTTATATAATTTATAAAAGATAATATTGTATATGTCCTTTAGGTTATAGCATGTTTAGTCATTTCAATATAAATTGACTGTATACCGGTTTTTCTTTATTCAATTTTCGGTGGCTCACTGTTGTATTTTCCATTTTCCTTGAACTCCTGTTACCTCAGAAATTCCGGCAGTGTGCATAATATTCTTATTATTTATTTTATTATTTTTACACATTTATGTTTAATTTTAGTGGTTTAATTCATTGATACCATTGTTTATTTTATATTCGAAAATGTTACGTCGTTTGCTTTGATTATTCGAAAGTGCTTCAGACAGATCTTCACAAAAATTGCACTTTTTTCATTCCAAATGTACCATTCAATTTCCAAATAGTTATATGAACATTCAGTGAAAAGAAAACATTAAGTTATTTGCTAAATACCAAATAAATATGAAAAGTTTAATATGGCAATATTTTCAAGAGGAAAGGTGTTGAAATGATTCCCCCCATTGAAGTGGGAATATTTTCTTTTATTCTGATATAGTTATTACTTTCGCATAATTTTCATGTATCACGAGAGGTCAAGGCTTTATTAAAACTGTTGTAGTCTGGAATTTTCAGCGCACTCTCAAATGCTTTGATTGGCTATGTATCGGAATTCCTTTTGTATTTATGGTCGATATAGCCTTTATTTAATTTGCAATCTCTCTCTCTCTCTCTCTCTCTCTTTCTCTCTCTCTCTCTCACAGCTTCCATGGTCATCTCTTGATTGCAACAGTCGTAAAAATAGTTTTTTGCTGTAGCTACAAAATAATTTTATTTGCACTATTTCCCGGAAGAGATATCAAAGAACCAGAGGTTATAGCCTTTCTTATTGACATCTCTAACAAACGAAATGTCAAAAGTATTTGAACTTTCCAATGGCGATCCAATATTTCTAGAATATTTATTCCCTTGAACAATATTGATAACTTTCTGTGCATCTTATTATTTATGAATGAAATTTATTCTCAGATTCTAAATCCTCAGTCATTTACTGCATTTCTGTGATCAATAAACAAACTATAATTTACTAACATCAAGCAATAGTCAGCCGGTTTTCCCAGACTGTCTATGCAAGTGCAGTATCGACCATTTTGTTGCAGTTTTCGATGTGGGAACATTCCAATTCCAGTTTTTATAAGATGTTTATCATTCCCATGTCTCACCTGTCATCCAGGTGAATCTTAACCTTTCTCGCCTTGATTGCATTGGGAGAAGGTTTCTAATTTCATCTGCCATACTCAGGTTTACTTCTGACTTCTTTGCTTTTCCTGTCTTTGACTTGTTTAGTTACAGGTGTTTGCCAGTGGTTAATATATCCAGTTTTATTCTTTATTACTGTCATTATACGCATTTGAATGCTGAAATAAGTCTATTTGAATCTCTCCTGGCCTTCACGTTTCTGAAAATCATTCATAGTTCTTGACAAAAGAAAAA
>NC_087204.1:82102134-82107134 GCF_015104395.2 Macrobrachium nipponense | reverse complement strand
TTTACTCAAATTTACAACAAGACCAGCGGCTCTCAAGGCCTCAAATACCTTCTTTAACCTCACCAAATGAGTCCGCCAGTCATTGCTTGTGAATAACCAAATCATCTATATAAATTTCTGTACCCTCCAGACCACATATAACTCGGTTCATCAACCGCTGGAAGGTACACGCTGCATTTTTTCATCCCAGGAAAGGGCCATTACCTTACATTCGTAAAGCCAAAGGGCGTAACAAAAGCGGAAATACTCAACGAGCTCGTGATCCGATAGGGGAACCTGCCAATACCCCTTAAAAGATCCAATTTAGTTATAAGCTTAGCAGGTCCTATCCGATCAAGACAGTCCTCGATACGAGGCAAAGGGAAAGAGTCATTCTTTGTATTAGCATTGACCTTGCGGTAGTCCACACACATGCGAAACTGCCCGTCAGCTTTCTTAACAAGTACAATAGGTGAGCTCCAACCAAGGACTTACCGAAGGTCCTAATTAAATCATGCTCCAACATATACTTTATCTCCTTCTCGACAATATCACGTTTTTCTGGATTTAGTCGATAAGGACTTTGTTTGACTGGGGAAGCACTGCCCACATCAACATCGTGGTTGGAGGTCAAGGTTCGTCTACCTGGAGAGGCCTGAAATAAGTCTGAAAAAGAAGATATTAATTTTATCATGTCATCCTTCTGAATACCCTCCAGATGCTCCAAACCCTTTTCTAAAGTTTCCAAATTTTTGCATATTAACTTTGTAAGAGCATCTGAAGATACTGGCAAAACAAGTCGGCTGGTTCTTCTAACGTGGGTTCTAACACTAGAGACACTGGCTCATATACTATAGCCAGGGGGTCAAGTCTACCAACTGTGTAAGATTTCAATCTATTAATGAATGTGGAATATCCGACACTTAACGTTTGGTCCCACAGGAGCTTCCACTTCATAATTGACATTCAGACAATTTCCGAAAGTACCTTCCAAGGCCCCTTATACCTAGGTTCCAGAAAATTGTCAGAGTCTGTACTCAAAACCAAAACAAGCTCACCAGGCTCAAACGAACGTGCCTTACTCTTCTTATCATAATTTTCCTTCATTGAGGCCTGAGACAACACCAAATTATCCTGGGCAAATTTCCAGGCAGCTGATAATCTACTTCTCAAGTCCTCAACGAACTCACCCACATTCAATACTTTCTTATGACTAACCTCTAGCAACTCATGGAAAATTTCTAGAGGACCACGTACCTTATGTCCAAAAATCAACTCAAATGGAGCTACACCTGTGGAAGAATTGGGATGATTACGTATAGCAAGAGAGCAAAGGGAAGACCTTTATCCCAATCTCGCCTTGCTCATAACAGTACTTTTTTAGAATAGACTTAAGGGTTTGGTGGAACCTTTCCACTACGCCCTGACTCTCTGGGTGGTAAGGTCACTGGTAATGTGCTGAATGGCCAGTTCAGCACATTTACCCTTAAATACCTTGCTCGTGAAATTAGTGCCACAATCAGTTTGAATTTTACGAGGCAACCCATACCTGGAAAAAAATTCTATTAGTTTCTCAACACTACTTTGGATGTAATTTTCCTCATAGGAAAAGCTTCAGGAAACCTAGACGCTCTGTCCATTATAGTCAAAAAGATAAGTAAATCCAGATTTAGATTCGGGGCAAAAGGCCCAACCACATCAACAACTAACTTGGCAAAAGGATCCCCAATTGCAGGAATTGGAGCAAAGGGGCTTTAGGATAGGTTTATTAGGTTTACCCATCACTTGACATGTTTCACAACTTCCTACAAATTTCTTCACCGAGGATTTCAATCCTGGCCACCAAAAATACTTTGCCAATCTACTATGGGTTTTGCAAACTCCAAAATGACCAGAAAAGGAATCCTCATGAGCTAAACTAAGGACATCATTCTGATATTTTGAAGGTACCACAATCTGTTCTACCCGAGAGGTTTGGTTCAAGCCGTGATCCACAGGGGACGACTAACTCTATACAACAAAGCCTCTAATCACACAGAACCTTGGTTTAGTTAAATCATCCGTACCTCCTAATTCATAATTGAATTCAGCCTTCTGAGCTTCAATAAAGCTTTCACACGGTCACAATCTGGATTAAATATTTTATTCATAAAAACTACTGCAACACCTACAGACCGGGGTCTCTACCTCTACCTCTAAACTATTAAAGTTTAAATTATCCTCATTCTGTAAGGGCGGCAGCAGCCTTTGCAGAAGCTCGAGTGGTAATTGCCACAGGACTTGCAGTTACGGACATATTGGGAATAATTCATAACCTCGGGCATCCAACATATCATTTCCAAAATGCCGTCAATACCAGGGATGGGGAGCTTTTTCTACCACTGCCAATTCTGTCACCTTGTGATACCCTGGGAAGAATGCCTCTACCTCCACCAAAGGTGCAGAAAACCACTGTATCAGGGAAACCCCCCACCCAGGACCACATAATTTCCAGAATGCTCACCAACATCCTTCAAAACCTTTGACAACACCAATGATCGAGCAGACCCAGTGTCCCTTAAGAAGTTCACTCTGATAACTTTACTATCAACCACCAAACTGCCAGGCCAAATATATTTGTCAAAAAGTCACAAAAGGAGAGCTAGTAGGCGATTGGTTTATTTCACCTCCACTACCACTAAACATAACCCTTCCTTCAGTTCCTGGGGAACACTCAACTTCAGCATTAGGGTAGTAGGGGCATTAGCAATCAAAGATATGGGGACATTGTTGTTACCTCCCCTTCCGTTTCCGCTGGAGATACCTCCTCCGGGCAGGACACCGAGCTTGAAAGTGACCTGCTCGTGGCACCAAAAACAAGTTCCCCTAGCTCTACCAACATTACTGGAACTTTGATTACTCTGGGAAAACACCCGTGTGTTCCTTCCACTCGGTTATTTCCCTGGCTAGCTTCAACCTTTGTTTTAAAGGGGTTATTGGATCTCCAATTATTATTGTTGGCCTGGCAGGCTGGGATTTAACGACTGATGAGCCAAAACTACTACTACCTACACGGTGTGTTAACACAAACTCATCAGCTATCTGAGCAGCTTTACTTATGTTATATGCTTTTACCTCCTCTAGGTGAATTCTAAGTTCTTTACTACAAGTTTTCTTAAACTCCTCAAGTAGCATCAGCTCCCTCAAGGAGGAAGGAGACCACCTGGCGACTCTTTACCCAGTCGTCAAACTGCTTCCTCCTTAAGACGGGCCATACTCCATACGACATAGTATCAGGCTTCATAGAATTCCTAAATTTCAGGCGATAAGCCTCAGGGACCAAGTCATACGCCTTGAGAATTAATGCCTTAACTTTATAGTAAATCTCTGGCTACACTCTCTTCCAAAGCCTTATATTGGCGAATGGCCTACCTACTAACCTGCATTGAATTAATACAGTCCACATCTCAGTGGGCCAAGACAACCTAGTGGCCACCCGCTCAAAAGCCTTAAAGAACTCAGGCACGTTACCTCATCAAACACAGGCACCAACTTTAATGCCGCACTCATGTTAAACCTATCGGAAGAAGGACCGGTGGGAGTACTGTTAAAGTCAGGTTAGCGCGTAACCTAGCCAAGTCTAAGGTTAATTCTAGCCATTTCCAACTCATGGCGCCTCGCCCTCTCATTCTCCTCGAATTGTACCTTCAATAACTCTATTCGTTTACAAATTAGGCTAAGGTTCTCATTTTCAGGATTCGTCACAGGTTGCAATGGCTCTGGCTCTACATCAACAAAGGGATTATTAGAGACTCCAGTTTTTACAGTTAAATTACCTGGACCAGTATAAATCAACACCAGTACGAGGGTGGTCCTCAAATAAATAGTGATAGCCCAGGATTAACACTAACCTCATCAACAGAATTCTCATCATCAGAACTTCCACTAATCATATCCCTAGCCAAATCCTCACCCTCGGCTATACCACGAGCCACCATCGCCTTAATTAGACAACAACAACTGAAGCCTTAGTGTCCGTGGGTCTAAAAGAAATATTTAACCTAACGAGCACAACTCCTCAAATGCTCTTTACTTAATATAGCAAGTTATATTTTAAACAGTCAACAGAGCCCCACAAAAATTCGGCTGGTCAAAAATCAAAATCCTCCATAATGAATGTCCTACAGGGGGTAAAGTAAGATAAGCAACAAAACCAAATTAAATATTGCAACCTATCCCAGAGTTGCTCCAACAAACCCAAACTCTGTGCACACCTGCGTACGATCCTGGTCACGGTCGCCAAATTGTTACGACCCCTTTGGCCGTAATACAGGTTCTTTATATTTCAATCACAGGGATCGTAGGTCAGTAAGAAAAGTACACAGGGTATGAGGAATGTGGACACAAAACACCAGAACAAAATTAACAATATTTAATTACAAAATACACTTAACACTAAATAAGCCTTGTGAGGAACCTTAACATTAAATACACAAAATACAAGAGCAAATAACAGCTCACAAGGACTCCTAATACTGAAGCTAACCTAACAAAGTAAAGGAAAGGACATAACATGCCAAAGGCTCAAATAATACTACGGGCCCACAATAATGAAAATAAACCACTAACCTATAATTATAAGATTGAAGGAAGACTAGAGAAAATAAAAAAGACAGGAAAACCTTAAATCTCCTACCTAACAGTGTTGGTACTAACTTAAAACTAAATTCAAATAATATTCTGAGGGACAGTAAATACCCAATACCGACAACTCAATACAACATACATATATATATAAATATAATCGATATTTAAATACGCAAATCTCGCGTATAACGAGTGCACAGGAGTTCACGGAAGTTGCTTCAACCTCCCAGCAGCTATACGGGGAGCCACAAATTGTCCAGGTAGACCCAGGGGTCGAGATAATTTCCGAGGGACAACACAAGATAATCACCTCTTACCTGGCAATTGCCTCCCTACGAGCCTCCTCACGAGCCCTTAGCTCTCCTGGACAAGCAGCTGAAAACGGACAGGACAGT